>NC_041224.1:5365735-5390210 GCF_002837175.3 Physeter macrocephalus | reverse complement strand
CATCCCTATTCTTTTGTCTCTGTTTATTCTTTTTTCTTTTGCCCTAACCAGGTACGTGGGGAGTTTCTTGCCTTTTGGGAGGTCTGAGGTCTTCTGCCAGCGTTCAGTGGGTGTTCTGTAGGAGCAGTTCCATGTGTAGATGTATTTCTGATGTATCTGTGAGGAGGAAGGTGATCTCCACGTCTTACTCTTCCGCCATCTTCTCTCCGGACCTAAGACTGTGTAGTAGTGATGGAAGAGTTGACACATAGATGCATGGTACAGAATAAAGAACTCAGAAATTGACTCACAAAAAATATGCTTAACTGATCAACTATACAAAAGAAAAAAGAAAAAAAGATTACATGGTGACTAAACAACATGTTACTAAAAAAACAATGGGTCAGTGATGAAATCAAAGAGGAAATTTAAAAATACCTTGAGACAAATGACAGTGAAGACAAAACCATACAAAATCTGAGATGTAAAAGGAATCCTAAGAGGGAAGTTCACAGTGATACAGGCCATCCTCAAAAAACAAGAAAAATTTCAAATAAATAACCTAACCTACCACCCAAAAGAATTAGGAACCTAAAGTCAGCAGAAAAAAGGAGATAATAAATATCAGAGAGGAAATAAATAAAATAGAGATTAAAAAAAATAGAAAAAAATCAATAAAACCAAGAGCTGGTGTTTTAAAAGGATAAAATCAACAAACCTCTGGCCAGGCTCACCAAGAAGGAAAGAGAGAGGACCCCCATAAACAAAATAAGAAATGAAACAGGAGAAATAACAGCTGATACCACAGAAATACAAAAAATCATAAGAGAATACTATGAACAATTATATGCCAACAAATTGGACAACCTAGAAGAAATGGACAAGTTTCTAGAAACATACAGCCCACCAAAACTGAATCAAGAAGAAATAGATAATTTGAACAGACTGATCACTAGATGTTAAATAGAATCTGTAATTTTATAACTCCCTGCAGGGGCTTCCCTGGTGGCACAGTGGTTAAGAATCTGCCTGCCAATGCAGGGATCACGAAAAATCATAAGAGAATACTATGAACAATTATATGCCAACAAATTGGACAACTTAGAAGAATGGGCAAGAGTCTAGAAACATATAGCTCACCAAAACTGAATTAAGAAGAAATATATAATTTGAACAGACTGATCACTAGAAGTGAAATAGAATCTGTAATTTTTCAAAAACCCCAAAACTCCCTGTAAACAACAGTCCAGGACCAGATGGCTTCACTGGGGCATTCTACCAAACATACAAAGAAGAACTATACCAATCCTTCTCAGCTCTTCCAAAAGATTGAAGAGGAAGGAACACTCCCAGTCATTCTATGAAACCACCATCACCCTGATACTAAAACCAGATAAAGACACTACCAAAAAAGAAAATTACAGGCCAATATCTTTGACGCATATAGATGCAAAAATCCTAAACAAAATATTAGTCAACCGAATCCAACAACACATAAAAAGGATCCAGTTGGATTCACCCAGAATGTCCTCAGAATGTTCGTGGGTATAGGTGTTGCCCTTAACCCACCAAGCACACCTGTTCCCACCAGCTGAGTTTTATGGCCACCCAACTTACTTGTGTCTTTTCCTAAATTTATTTATGCCAGTTATGTTTATTGTAACATAATAATTTAGTAAGTAATAAAGAATTACAGAAACCAATGAACTATGAGTATGATGGTAGAGGGTTTTTTTTTTTTTTCCCTCGGAAAACTAGATTAAATGCTTTGGAAAGACTTGATAAAAGTCAACTGCTTAAAAATTGCTCCCAAACTATAAAAATTGGGGGAAATTGTAAAAATTTAAAAGGATTTTTCTCTCCTCTACTTCACAAGTTCCTTTAAATTCTCACTCCACATTAAAAGAAAACAGAATAAAAGAAACTGTAAATCTTATGCTTCAATGCATTACGTCTAAAGTTTAATGTGAGAAAAGACCCACACTTGAAGAAAAAACCTTGGCCTCATACCAAACTACTGATGAATGGATGAATAAAATAAAATGTTTATAATCTATTTGTATCCTTTTATGTTTCCTTTTGAATTTAAATTGACCGATAAGCAGTCCTTACCACAATGGTTAAGAGGTTTCCACGGTCAGGCTTTGCTAAGAGATACTTTTCTAGGGAACTGGCTGTCTATGGTGTCTGGGGGGCCCGAACATTTGGAGCCTCTCAAAGCTGGAAGAGCTAATTCTCCTTCACAAGCTGAGGTGGTGCCAGAGAAAGCAGGAAGGCAGGAACTTCTCAGAAATATGAGTAAGCTTAGTCCTGACCCCTCCCACCCCCATGTCCATTTCAAGCACCTTAAGTTATGCAGTAGAGACCAGATGAATGGGAAGGAAACAGTAAATTTTTAAGGAAACCGTACTTCCCAAGAAGCCCAAGCCTGGCCAGTAATTGTTGGTGGCCTGAAGGTCTTGTGTCAAGGGAAGAGGTCTTCTCTCTCCTCGCAGACAGGCCGCTGGCAGTCCTTCAACAGCCATGAGCCAATGGTGAGGAAGGCATGGGCCTGGCGATGTCACTGGGCTGCAGATCCAGACTCGCCTGAAGGTCACCTTGATTCGTCTTTTTTTAAATTATATGAGTCAACGGATTTCCTTTACTGTTGGGATTTAGTTTTCGGTTCGTTCCCAAGAGCAGTTTTTGGCTGAGGGCATGGACGAGACAGTGTCTGAAAGTGGTTTCAAGCGTTCTACCGGATAAAGTGCGTTCTATCTCCTTTGGAGGAATTTGGGGGAAATGCAAGGCCTTTATTGGTTTGTTTTTTGGGTTTCTTTCTCCCCCCAGCTAGTGACATTTCCAGTGATGTTTTAATGCCCCATTGATCTCTTAGCGTCTCTCATTGGTTGGTGTCATGGACAGCTGCTCAGCTGGGCTTCCACTTAACCTTCCTCTGGAGTGGTTGTAAAGTGTGCTGTGCCCAAAGGTCAGTGGATGAATTACAGCAGGACACCCAGAATACAAGCCAAATGAGCCCTTTAAAAAACGTGTACGGCCAAACTGAAATATAACTTTAAGTAATGCAGCAGAGAAACACTGTCAAGACACAAGGAGCAGTGAGGGGTGAATCTACTTGCTTTGAGCAAAGTGTCGTGCAGCAGGATAGAGTCCCTGGTCCTCCTAGTGCCGTGCACGTCCCTCCCCGTGGGAAGTTCTCCCCTGAACATAAAGGAGGGAGGGTGTGCATCTGCTAACGCAGACAGCGTTTGTGCTGGTCCTGGACCCGTTTGCCCTGGGATCTATCTGCTCCCCTGCACTGCGGGACAGATGAAGCCTGTGAGCTAGTTCCCCAGCTGGGACCGGCAGCACAAACACTAGCAGGAGGTCGGGGAGGAAGGAGGGAGAAGCCAGATCTCTCCTGCTTCCTTCTGTCCCTGGGAACATCTGATGCAACGGTGGGCCGCGTCCAGCTCCCCTCCGGTTACCCGTGCCCTTTGCGTCCCCACTCTGGCCCAGGGATGGTGGTGGCTTCCTGCTAGGGTTAACCTTGGGGTGTCTCCCTGTCTGCTGTTGGGCATTTCAGCTCTGCCTTCCCCTGGGTAACCAGTTCCCTGCATCAGGCTCTCTGTGTTAAATACTCAAGTGATTTCTCTTCCTTGAGGAGGTCCTGACTGATAGAGTACATAACTCAAAGCCTTAGGCCAGAGGTTCAGAAGGGTGGGTCCAGAATATACTGTCATTTTGCTCTTCCACATCTGAAGGCTTTTAGTCTATTTGTTACACATTTATTAAGTGCTCATGACTTTTCCCCCCTTGCATTCTCAACATTTCTTCTATTTATGACTGAAAGTTACACTTCAGCTTATAAATGGACTTTCTTGTTTTCTAGTTATTACATCTTGGCATAATACTTTCCAAACACTGTTTTATTATGTTCCACACTTAAAAAGCCACCTGGAGAGTCTCCCTTTCTAGTCTTTTTGTTAAACTATCTTTAAGCCCCCTTGCATGTTTTTGTAATGTGTAACGCAGACTCTTACAACAGAAAAGTTTCAAAAGACTTGTGCAGCTGGGAACTTTTTGATGATTTCCTTTTATAAGTCCTTTGGAATGAACGTGGGCATTAAAAGGCACAATATCAGTTTAACAAGATTTGAGTGGCCTTATTTTTACGGAGAAGTTAACGTTTCTAGACATTGCAATTCCACCAGTGGCTTTCTCTATGTTTAAAAAATGGAATTTAGCAGACATATAAAATGGAAAAAAATAGAAGAGTTGTCATAAATCTTTTTTACTAAAGTGTTTTGTGATCGTTTCACAAAGAAACGAGATGAGAAGGTCCAGGTGCTATTTGTTAAAGTATAGGGTTGATGTTTCAGCATCTCAAAGGGATATCATGAAAGAAACTAAAGAACATAGGTCATATGTGATGGTAACTCACCAGAAAAATCAGGTCCATCTGGCTTCTCCCCGAGAAACAGGAATACATGAGGCCAAAGCAGTGAAAAGTGCACAGTGTGGCCGAATTCACCAGACACTCCCACGTGGCAGGTCTCAGCCTGCCCCCGTCCTGGCCAAGGTACTGCCCCGTGTGGGTCATAGCAGGACACCCTGCGGGCGGCTGTGGAGGGGGGGGTCTGCTGGCTTTTGTGACAACCTGCCGTGGTGGTCGCGTCAGCCACTTTTACCACTAACGCCATCTCCCGAAAGAAGATCACATGGCCACAGCACTTGGGCTGGAAAGGTTAGCAAGACCTCTCAAGCCTTGCTCCCCTCTCTTCAGCCTGTATGCTGATAAAGGCCAAGAGACTTCATTGCTGGGCCAACTGTCCTCCTCCATAGTCTTGTTTTTTCTTTTTAGGGTCTTTGATTTAGTGGATAGCTTGCACTTTACCCTCTGAAAAATACTTAAAGATTATTTAATATCTTGACTTAAAAGAAAAAACAATATATTTTGAGAGCTTTCTAGATTAGTATGATCTCATTCACTCTTTTAAAATAGCCGTGTAATAGCCCTTCCCATGGATATGCTGTATTTGTTTAAACTAGTGCCATATCAGTGGATACTTCAGATATTTCCAGTTTTTTGCTATGACACACGCTGTTGCAGTAAATATCCACGTACATTTTCCATTGGTGAACTTTCTTGACTAATTCTATAGGATGATTTCTAACTGTGGGATTTTAGGCCAAAAGGTACATATATTTTGCATTTTCAGAGAGATTGTTGTATTCTCTTCTTGGAAAAATCAGGCCAGTTTACACTCATAGAAACATAATGAGGGGGGTTCCTGGTGACTGCAAAATCCTTTTGTTTTCTGAGCATCTTGATGGGATGGGTTTGATAAGCAAATGTAGAGGCAGAAGGTGAGGCATAGTTAAACCTTCCTAGATAATTTCAAGAGAAAGAAACTTGACAGGGAAGTCGTGGCATTCTGGAGACCAAAGGCTGAGCAGTGAGGTGGCAGGGAAGGGGTGCTGTGAAGAGGGAAGGAAGGAAGAAGAGCCTTCCTGGTACTGAGGCACAGAAGGGATTCTGGAGAAGAGCATTCAAAGGGGCTTTCAAATTCCAAAGTGGGATGAGCGGTGAACGTCTCTTTTCCTTTCCTACCAAATTGCCAAAACACTGCACATTGATCACTACGTGTTTTTTTGAGTAAAGTCTTTTGGGGTGTTCGATAAAGAAGACAAGGGAGTTTTGAATTACAGTAGTATCACCACATTGCAGAGCATTTGGAAAGTCAAGACAAAGGCAAGCAAAACACGGTGGCTCTGTAACCCTAGCGTAACCACCATTACGATTTGAGTGGATTCCTGGCCTCCCATTTTTTTTCATATGCATTTTTTACACAGTTGCAATCATAGTTTACATATACTTTTTGTATCCTGTTTTGTGAATTTAATATTAATGTGTATGTGTGTACTTATAAACAAAACAGCAAGATGGAGAAACAAACCTTTTACATTCTTATTTTTCACTTTCATTTGAAAGTTTTGTTGTGGTCAGAAGTAATCATAGACATGTGTATGTAGTGAATGTTTGGGATTCTATTCTCAGGGCTGAAAGTTCAGTGCACATGTTAAACGGATGTGTTTGGAGACCAAAAATACGACAATAAGTAAGTTGTTGAGGGCTGTTGATGTCACTTTCTGGTTTTAAATATAGAAAATGGTATTGACTGAAACATCTACTCCTTCAACTTTTGCAGATGTAAGCATTTTGTTAGTATTTTGGTTCTAGATCAGATTGAATTAATTTTTAATAGACAATTGAAAGTTAACTCAATTGGTTGTGTATGCCAGCTTGAAAATGGAAGACTACAATATTTTCTCCCCAAGGTAGTGTTTTCCCAAAATGTAGTTTTACTTATTGATTTTCATGCCTTGTTGAACTTTGCATGTACTGATTTAAGTACAGAGCTAAGTTAATTAAATATTTTTGTAAAGCAAAATGTAGAATTGACAAGATTCTTTGCTTACACATTGCCAAGTAATACACAAATTATGGTATTTAGTTTGTAAACAGTCATAGAAGTTGCTTCTAATAAATATTTAGCATAGACCATGAAAAGATTTTAAAAAGAAAAGTATATGATTGTCTTCATTATATGTAAATAATAGTAAATAGTTATGTATGCCAAACACAATACTTAATGTGACTGACACATTTATTGTTATAAAGTTTAGGGTCAGTTATACAAGCTAGCTTTCCAGTTTTACTAAGACTAGGACATATTTTCAAGACTCCTTAGGGTAGCTGAAGATTTCACCTTGGGGCAGATTACAAGGTAAGGCCCTCTTCTCTCTTCTTTCTGTGATAGTATCTCTCTGATAGGGGGCTGGGGTAAAAGTGTAACCCATTGAATTCTGCCTACTCACCTTCCCTGTAATCTTGGATGTAGTGGTGTAATTCCAGAGGCCCAAGTTCCTTCTTTTTTTTTTTTTTTTTTTTTTTGTGGTACGCGGGCCTCTCACTGTTGTGGCCTCTCCAGTTGTGGAGCACAGGCTCCGGACAGGCAGGCTCAGTGGCAATGGCTCACGGGCCTAGCCACTCCGCGGCATGTGGTATCTTCCCAGACCGGGGCACGAACCCATGTCCCCTGCATCGGCAGGTGGACTCTCAACCACTGCGCCACCAGGGAAGCCCCCCTACTTTTGATTTGACCTGATTCCTACACCAGAATTTCTGAATTCTTCTTCTGTTTGCTGTGTTGGCTCCCTTTTGATCTTGATCTCTTCTGGCCCTGGCTGATACACTACCCCTAAATCCAGAGAATTCCAGAAGTTGCTTGATAATTTAGGTAGGTAATTTTGACTTGGATGCATCAGGTTCCAAATAGTCTGATTATAGCAATTATAAGGACCAGCATGTCTTACAACACAGCAGTTAAATATGCTTTCATTGAACTGAGGAAGTCCAAGGTTTATAGTTCTTATTAGTCAGTAACTTATTTTGAGAGAGCCAATTATGTGCAGTCATTTATTCATTCAGGCCATTTTCATACTGAAGCATGGACAGCAATTCAGTATCATCGTCCCCTACTACCCTGTCTCCTTTTATTAATTTTGAATGATCAAATGGATCTGAGTTTTAAAATACATATTTTAAACTTTTGTAATCTTAAATTATATGTTCTGAAAATAATAAATAAGAAAGAATACTTGACTTTATTTAAATGCCAAAGAATGTTTAAACCGTTTAAATCAGATAGTCAGTGAAATACAAAATTTGCTAAGACTTTGTCATCTTTTTAACTTTTGGATCAGTCCTGAATCAGATGAATTTATATATTTGTTCAGCATGTTTATCAGTAATTTGCTTGGGAAAATTCTGAAAAATATAATTTCTAAGCCCTGATGATTCTTAACCAATTTTATTTCTTAACATATTTTATTTTTAAGAAAATTTACACACTCCTCCTCTAAATACTTATCCAGTTTGAGTTGGTGAAGTCCTAAATGCTCCTGGTTTAAATGCACTATATAAACTATGAATTCAAAGCAGTTTAAAAAAATCTTTGATGTTATATCATTTCATATGATATGTATTCTATCATTAAGGAAAGCATTCCTATGGAAGAATAAAAAACTTTCTATAATTTTCAGTTTATTTCAATATGCAAAGTCAAATTTCTCTCACTTCATAGAAACCTATAAAAATTATCAGTAGCTGCAGTCAATGTTTTATAATTGTCAGAAAATGGCTTTCCCAATAACTTTGCAGAAAATTCATAGCCCAAAAGAATTAACTGAAGAAGCCAAGTATGAGTTTCATAAGAAACAGAGATTTGAACAGTCATTAGAAATAGTAGACATTTTCCAAAACAGTAAAATATGCATTAGTAAAACTTCAAATTCCAACAATGCTATAATCTCTCTCCAACAATAGTTGTTAAATATAAATATTACTGCTTTAGATAAATAATGAAGATGGAACCATCTGGTGAAAATTAGTTACATGCTAAACACTTGAAGTTAAAAAAAAAATTAGGGTCTCTGAAAATAAGTATATCTCTGGTAAAGCATTAGAAACCTGACTAGAAATAGCTCCCTAAGTATGACTATTAGTACATGAATCTCCAGCACTTTTTTGAAAGATTGAGGAGGCAATCAGATTAAATTTTCTCAACAATAAAATATACAATCACTACTCACTGGTAGGCTCTTTTGCCTCAATTCAAATACCCACTCACTTCAACTAAAGCACTCACTTAGGTAATGACCAGAAACAGGAAATGAAAAAATACAGATTCTAAAAGTAGTCACAAAGAGCACTATAATATTCATGGTGTAAAATTTGAGAATACCAAAGAACGGATGGAGGGGACTATCACCATGTACACTGTTTACAACAATTATTCACTGCATATCTTTGCCCCAAGAACAGTATCTATTATGAAAACATTTCAATTCTAATTTATACTAGTTCATATTTACATTGTAAAAGTTATTCCTGGATCATATGTTGAAAAGAAAGATGTTAAAATTTGTAAGCTTCAAAGACTATCTACAAATAAGAAAATGACTCAGAAAAAATTATGAAAATGGGCAAAATAAATGAACAGCAATCGTACGGAAGAGAAAAGCAAATGGTCAATAGAAGTAAGCACATATGTTCAGCCTCATTAGTAGTAAGATATCAGCAGATTAAAACAATAATATTCTCTCATCAGATCAGCAAAATTTAAAGATTGATAACATCTAGTGTTGTCAGGGGCATGGGTATATACTGGTGGGCTGTAAATTGATAGAATCTTTCTGGAAGGTCATGTGTAGTATGTATGAAACATTTTTAAAGTACACATTTTCTTTGCCATAGCTGTCCAACTTTCTGGAATGAATATATATACATATATTATAATGTATATATTATATATACTTGAAATGAATACATTCAATATATATTATTGAATAATAAGTGAACATATATGATTAGAGGATAAACATATATATAAAATTAGAGATGATTATGCAAGCATGTAAAGCTATGTTTATAAAGATACACATTTTCAGTGATATCTACTTAAAAGTCAACAGTTGAAGGATTAAATAAATTATAGCCTTATAGAATGCTATACAACATTAAAAATAGTGAGTAGGTGAATTTGTCTAGAATGACAGACATTTCATGATATACTGTTAAATGAAAAATTACAGATCAAATGTATAAGATGATACCAGTAGTTTAAAGTAGTCTTAAACATATAGTACCCTAGGTATCCGGCAGAAGCAAAGGTCAGTCTTCTCTGGTGGAAGCTTTTTTTCCCAGTTCCCAAAGAATTCCTTGAAAAACAAATTTCCAAGGGAAATGAGCAGCTCACAGCAAAAAACCATTCAACACACAGGAAAACAAGGTACCATGATTGTGAAGCAGCAAGAATACAAGACTTCAGATATTGTTATTATAAGAATATAAAATAATTATGTTTAGCATGTATAAAGAAATAAAAGTTTGAAAATCTGTACAGAGAATAAACTATATAAAATGACCAAATTTGAGCAAGAACCAAATAAAGCACCTGGAAATGAAAAACCTAATAACTGAAATGAACAAAATAAACCGTCAATGGATGGGCTTAACAGCAGATTAGACACAGCTGAGGAGAGAGTTAGTGATCTCAAAGACAAATAGTCATGACGAAATTATCCAGAAGGTTGCACAGAAATGACATGCAATATATGGAAAAATAGGTAAAAAAAAATTGTGGATAGAGTACATATGTGCCTAATTGGAGTTTCAGGAAAAAAAGAAAGAAGGGGAACAGAGGTATTATGTGAGAATAAAATGGCTGAGAATTTTCCAGAACTGTTGAAAGGTATCTTCTGTCAGATTCAAGGGCACAGAGAGAATCAGGCAGATAAATACGAAAGAAACCCACAACTAGAAAAATCATAGTGAAAGTGTAGAGCACCAAAGAAAAGAGAAGATCTTTAAAGGAGTTGTACTATCTTCAAAGAAGTAACAAACAGACAGCTGCTTTCTTGATGGCAAAAAGGAAGCCCGGAGACTGTGAAGTGATATATTCAATGTACAAAGGGAAAACTATTTTTAACCTAGACCTCTATTCTTAGAAGAAAGTATCTTTTCTGCATGAAGCCAAACTGATGATATTCTCAGGCCATCAAAAACTGAGGGATATTTGCCATTAGTAGACCTTCACTAAGGAAAAATCTAAAGAGTGTAAAAGAGAGAGAAGGAAAGTGATCTCATATTCAAAGTCTGAGATACAGGGACTTCCCTGGTGGTCCAGTGGGTAAGACGCTGAGCTCCCAATGCAGGGGGCCCAGGTTCGATCCCTGGTCAGGGAACTAGATCCCACCTGATGCAACTAAGAGTTCACATGCCACAACTAAAAACAGATGCCGCATGCCGCAACAAAGATCTGGCACAGCCAGATAAATAAATAAATAAATATATTTTTAAAAAACAACCCAAAGTCTGAGATACAAACACAAATGGAGAGATATGTTCACTAATAGCTATGACAGAGTAATAGGATTTGGATTTAGGCTCCTGCCTGAAATACCACCGACAACAATAAAATAAAGAGGTAGGAGTGAAGGATTAAAAGGGGCCTGAGAAACCTTTTGGAGGTGACGATATATTCATTCTCCTGGCTCTAGTGATTGTTTCACATACGTTGAAACTTTTCAAACTGTACACTTTTAATATGTACAGTTTATTGTATGTCAATCATACCTCAATGATTCTATTTTTAAAAGAAATGGAAAGCAGAGAAATCGGTAAATAGATGCACAGAGACAAACAATATGAAATGATGACTGTATAAAGCAGCAATATCAAAGTTTTAAGGGGTGAAAAGAATTTAAACGCGTGAGCAGAACAGCACGTTATCCCAGAAGGGACACAACTCTGACAGAGATGAGGGCTCAGCAGGTGGACAAAGACACTGATCAACTTGAGACTTTGATAAGTTAATGATGTCTGTTATTTTTGGGGAACAGTATCAGAGTGCACAACTTCCAAATAATAGTAGGTAAAACAGAGTTAGAAAAAAAATTATCAATTCAAATAGAAGGAAACAGAGGAGAGAAAAAGAATCATAGAGAAGATGGGACAAATGGAAAGCACAAAATAGGATTTCACATAATGTAAATAAATTAAATGCCTTCATCAAATGCAAAGATTGTCAGACTATTTTTTTTTTTACTTTATTAAGAAAATTTTTGTTTTATATTGGAGTATAGTTGATTAACAATGTTGTGTTAGTTTCAGGTGCACAGCATTGTCAGACTATATTTTTTTTTTACTTTATTAAGAAAATTTTTATTTTATATTGGAGTATAGTTGATTAACAATGTTGTGTTAGTTTCAGGTGCACAGCGAAGTGATTCAGTTATACATATACATGTATCTATTCTTTTTCAAATTATTTTCCCATTTAGGTTATTACAGATTATTGAGTAGGGTTCTGCGTGCTATACAGTACATCCTTGGTGGTTATCTATTTTAAATATAGCAGTGTGTACATGTCAATCCCAAAGACTGTCAGATGTATTTTTTAAAAATTAGCTATATTCTGTTACAATGAACATATCTAAAATGTTAGTTTCCAGAAAAGTTGAAAGTAAAAGGATGGAAAAGATACCCCAGGAAAACACCGAACAGAAAGTTGGTGTACCTCTATTAAAGTCAGAAAAAATATACTTTCAGGCAAAAATCATTACTAGAGAAAAACAGGTTAACTTTATAATGATAAAAGGGTCGGATCCTTAGCAAAAACAAGAGACTTCCCTGGTGGTTCAGTGGTTACTACTCCGTGCTTCTAGTGCAGGGGGTGCAGGTTCTATCCCTGGTCAAGGAACTAAGATCCCACATGCCACTCGGTGCAGCGCAGCCAAAAAAAAAGATTTAAATTTCTATGTACCTATTACGATAGCTTCAAAATGTAAAAAGCAAAAATGTTCCATTTGATTAATTTTGGCCATTGAGATATAAGCAGAATTGAGGTACGGCAGTTTCCTTAAAAGGAAGCCAGTACATGACCTTTGCCCCTTTTCATGCTTTCCTCCCTCCTGTTGGCAGGAATGTGGTCCTGATGTCTGGAGATGGAGCAGACCGTGGAAATGTGGGTCCTGCCCAGGGGAGGAGAAGCCTGGGTCCCTTAGGACTTGGCATCTATTGAGGTCGCTGGCATTTGTTGAACCACTGCTGCAGACCCTTGTGGTAAGAAACTTCTGTCCTCCGTAAGCCACTGTTTTGGGAGTCTGTATCTCACACCAGAACCTAATCTTAACTAATACAGAGTGAGTTCATAGAAACTAAGGCAGTAGACAATTTTGCAAAGGAGGGAGGGAGAAAAATCATCATGGCTTTCCTAATCCCAAAGAGCTCCTGTGATGTTACTGTATAACACATAGGTAATCAATAAGATAGAAGAAAAAATAGTTTCCTCAAATGACAGCTGGCAATATATTGCATATGGTTTATTAATCTGTGCTTCTGCCTCTTACAGCTGATTTGCCAGTTAGGAAGGAAACAGAAGATTAATTAGGTTCATTTAGACTTCTTTTTTTACCTTAAGAACTTAAAGTTTATGGAAATTGCAAAATGGCCCATTTGTGCTTAAAATCCTCTATAGGAAATTTAATTGAGTAAATGCAGTATCTCTCAGAGAGAATGCACACATTCTAATTTCTGTTCTATGATACATGATCACAATCTGTTTGCGATCCCTAGAGACTAGTTTTGTTCCTGCTGCTATTGTTTTCTAATCCAGTGACAAAACCCAGAGCAGAATTGCTCAAGCCCAAACACTTGCCAGGTAATATTACAGGGATGAGAATATGAATCACCGAGAAAGTCAAAGGAAGATTTCAATATGGAAAACCAATGCCAGCGACCTCAGTGCTCTTTAGGACCCCAACTCTGAAAGCTAATAAGTTCTGGCACATTGTGATTGGTGCAAATCCACACTGGAGCGTATTGGAGGGTGTGACCTAAGACCGCAAAGGGCAGAGGAATATGGGGCACGAGACGCTCCATCAGTGAACCAAGTGAGTGGTTTCCAAACTGGGAACACATGAACTCTTGCCAAAGGGTCTGTGGGTGTAGATGCTTTATAGGAAATCAATTTCCAGATTCCAAATTGTTTCTGAAATTTATGTATCTAAAAACGTTCCTATGCACTAAGCCTCAGCCCGGTTTTCTCATCCTACCTTTTTACAATCATCCTTCTTCCACTTTACAAGACTCCGAGATATACTCCAGTCACCAAAGAAGACAAATCATCTCACCGTAAAACCCTAATTTATTTATTTTCTTACAAAAATCACACTGAATGGTAGAACTAATTTTCATCGCAAATAATGGTATCCATCATTCCATTATTCAAAAAGGATAATGCTTTTGGCTTCTATATCTTTAATAATATTACAGAGTTGAAGGGCAAGAGACGACTAGTCACCCAAACAATGCTTCTTTCCTCAAAATAAGTAATATCCTCCTTAAGCCATGTTCTCATTTGGTAGAGACACATGATTTACTAGGCATCTGGAAGCCATTCTTTTAAGACGTCTTCACTGTTTCCTTTGGTGTTTTTGGGAGACATCACCCGGATATTATTAATCCTCAGTTTGTTTTTCCAAAATATCAAGTCTCACATTAAATCCTTTATTCTCCATGAGGATTTCTGGAGTAATCACTTCTTGGCTAGACTACACATTTTCTATATCAAATAACTTTCCCTGCATTCCAGTGTATTTGCCCTGAGTTTCTACTTTTTAAAAAATCCAGAACAGAGACCAAGTGCTACTTGACATAAAATGGGGTTAAACTTTTTTTTATGGTATTCTGTCTTCTTACTTAGATAAAAGGGAGAGTTTAGAACAAAAAAGAGAGACTGAATAAAATAATTTATAAAAAGATTTTTTAAACACTCAGAATAACTGCATAAAAATAAAGAAGTGAATCAGAACACTTATCTAGGCTATTCATCCTAGATATTCTTTTTTTTTAAACTTATGATTACAATGTGTTTAAATTATTTGCAGACAAACTTAGATATTCCTGCTAGAGGATAGAGAATATGATAAGGTGACAGAACCACCATGATAATGCACTGGGAATGAAGACCAAAATTAGAACCCACTTGATGAATGATACATGAAGAAGGGTGCTTCAGTAGACTATTAGTTCCAGTGATTTCTTCACTCTGTTGAAGTGGTGTCAGATTATCCACACCCTTGCCATGATTTCATGGTGGGCAAATAATAGCTCCCAACCTTTGGCTTTGCACTTGGCCATGTGACTTTTTGGATCCATGGGATGTCAGTTGACATGATGCAATCAGAGGCTTGGAATGTCCATGAAAGTGACTCACCACAACAAGTACATCCCACAGGTAGCCACTGCCCCTGAGCCTGAGTTCCGGAACAAGGCCTGGAACCAAGCCCAGAAGCAGATCACTTACTCAGGGCTCGCCTAAGTGAGCCAAGCTACAAGAACTGCAACTGACCTGAAGGTCTGTGAGTACAGATCCATGTGTACCACTGAGTTTGGGGCTCTGTGTCTTGCATCATTCTTGCAGCACTAGCTACTTGTCACAGAAGCTTTGCCCTCTCCAATGTCTGAGTTCATCAGGACTGGGTCTCTTAAGTCTGTGTATGATTAGCCAGGCCTGGATGATGGAGCACAGCCTTTCCACAAGGTGGTTGGCCCTGGTTTTTCTTGAGAAGTTGATTGGATCCTGTTTTCTTTTTTTTCTTTTCTTAAAAATCACAGTGATGGGCAAGACTCTCACTTGTCTTTGGTATTGCTCAACATTTCCAAATTTCTAAATGACATGCTTAAACTGCTATGGCTTGGTTTTTATTTTTAGAGATTATTGTTGACTCTTTACTCTGGAAGTAGAGGGTATAATTCTGTTGCCACCTCTCCTGCCCCATGCTACCCATACACATCCCCTCTTCCAACACCTGTCTATTTGACTGGAAGAACTCTCAAATGTCAGCACGTGTAGATCTTTGCATTCATGCTGGTCAGTGTCAGATCTTCTGCCTGAAGATGGAAGTCGGGTAGCTAGTGCGAGGAAGGTCCAGGAGAGGGGGCGGCGGGGATGGTCAGCATTCCGGGAGCCCATATTTACTTAGTTCCATGATTTCCGTACAGTGTTTTCAGCTGCTCCTGGCGCCCTGAGTGATAAACCTCTCTGTCGGGGAAAAGGTTTATAAGTCCAGCTCCTCCTTGAACAAGCTTTCAAGCTCTTTTCCTGTTTTCAGTCTACTCTTCACCTTTAGAGATGCCTCCAAATTCTGAGTCTTTCCAGGGTCTATTTTTCTGCAAATGTTTTATTTTTATTGGCTTTGATCCCTTCAAGCTTTTAGGTTTCAGCTTTCTCCTCTCAGCTAAGCCATTTCAACCCTTCTGTTTTCTATTACCCCCATTTTGTTGACATGTTTCACCCATTTCATCTTCCGTCCCATTCTCTTTCCCCACTGTCATTTTAGTGACGTAGCATACAGGTTTAATTAACCCTGTAGGCCAGTTTTTATCATTTCTATAGGTGTGGCTCAAACTGATAAGAGAATGTACCTCTATGGGTTTATTTTTTATTTTTTCATTTATACAGAAATGAAGCACACAACATGCCTGCCTTAGTCCTCCCCAAATTCAGTGTGAGATTCTGTCATTTTGATTATCTTCTCACTCAAATTTTCCAATCAAAAGGCCAATCAATTGCACTACATGTATATATGAGATAAAGATCCGAGAAAACACTTCTGTGTTTCCTTCAAGTCAAAATGTTTAAGGCAATCCTACACCACTTTTACTTTAGAATCAAAATCATTTTGATTAATGCATATGAAATGACCTTTGATATTTGATATATGGGCTAATTTTGAATAATCTGTATATATACAAATTACTCATATGTTCTATGTCTGTTGTTTCTTACACAGTCCTAATCATTTACTATAGGAACACAGGCTCATTGTAACACATCAGAAGATAAGGAGGTATATAAATAAAAACACTAAGAATTCTTCCCCATCCATTCACTTTCAAAGGCAATGTATATTATTGATTTGCTCTGAAATCATCCACAATTTGTACATATACCTAAGAAATAATATGTTAAAATTGTTTCACTAATTCAAGACATTGGGATTCAAGATATTTATTCCAGAGTAAGGCACTAGGCTGAGATGTAAAATTGTAAAGGTTATAACTGGAAAGTCAATTTCCTGACTCACCCATATTGAAGTTATAGAAGGGAAATGAGTGGATATCCAGGGAAGAGCTTTTTGGAGAGAGCTGTGCTAGCCATCTTTTTTCTACTCACCTGCCCCCCAACCTCATTTCAGAAGGAAGGAAGAAGAAGGACTTTTAGGAGACTACTCAGAGAGCTTAATATGTGTCCTTTATCTTGTGCAGTTGTGAGGAGGGGAGGAGATGGTGGGTGAGCCTGGGGGTGAGAGACAGGCAGAGTAGAGTGGCTCTGGCAGCAAAGTGGAGGAAAGCGTCTACTGCGATAGGACTGACCTGTGCTCTAGAGTTTGTTGAGCAAATAATGTGTGAGTGCTTTCCATGGGCCAGATTTTGGCTGTGGATGAAAAATACACTGGGGGTTGGAGGAGGTGGGATGGCAGCTATAAGACCTCAGCAGAAAGTAAATGTATGAACTGTAGATTCCCAAGAATGTGGTCAGAAGGAAGAAGGTTGTTTTGGGATGGAGCAAAATACAGTGGGAAGGGCACCAACACCGCAAGATTTCTGAAATTCTAAGAAAAAAACATTCACAAGAGAATTAGCCAGATTAGGCTTAATGCAATGAATGCAAAGGTAGTTTACGACAGGGCAGACAATTTAGAAGATTCCTTGTCCTTTTACTTCTTCTTCTTTCACTCTCCTTTCTCACCAAAAGGGCTAGACTGAGACTACAGAAAGGAAATAGTGAAGACAAAGTACAGACAAGAAGCTGACCAAGGTTATTCTATGAGGCCAGTATCATCCTGATACCAAAACCAGACAAGGGTATCACAAAAAAAGAAATTACGGGCCAATATAGGTGAATAGGTGCAAAAATCCTCAGCAAAGTACTAGCAAACCAAACTCAACAATACATTAAAAGGATCACACACCATCACTAAGTGGGATTTATCCCAAGGATGCAAGGATGGTTCAATATCTGCAAATCTATCAATGTGATACACCATATTAACAATTTGAAGAATAAAATCATATGATCATCTCAATAGATGCAGAAAAAGCATTTAACAAAATTCAACATGATTAAAACTCTCCAGAAAGTGGGTATAGAGGGAACATATCTCAACATAACAAAGGCCATATATGCCAAGACCATTGCTAACGTCATACTCAATGGTGAAAAGCTGAAAGCATTTCCTCTAAGATCAGGAACAAGCCAAGGATGCCCACTCTCACTACTTTTATTCAACATAGTATTGGAAGTCCTAGCCATGGCAATCAGAGAAGAGAAAGAAATAAAAGGAATCCAAATTGGAACACAAGAAGTAAAACTGTCACTGTTTGCAGATGGCATAATACTATACATAGAAAATCCTAAAGACAGCACCAAAAAACTACTAGAACTCATCGACAAATTCGGTAAAGTTGCAGGATATAAAATTAATATACAGAAATCTGTTGCATTTCTATACACTAATGACAAACTATCAGAAAGAAAAATTAAGAAAACAATCTCAGTTACCATCACATCAAAAAGAATAAGATACCTAGGAATAAACCTACCTGCAGAGGTAAAAGACTTGTACACAAAAAACTATAAAACGCTGATGAAAGAAATGGAAGATGACCCAAACAGATGGAAAGATATACCGTGTTCATGAACTGGAAGAATTAATATTGTTAAAATGACCATACTACCCAAGGAAATCTACAGATTCAATGCAATCCCTATCAAAATGTCAATAGAATTTTTCACAGAACTAGAACAAATAATTCTAAAATCTGTATGGAAACATAAAAGATCCTGAATAGCCAAAACAATCTTAAGAAAGAAGAACAAAGCTGGAGGTTATCACACTCCCTGATTTCAAACTATACTACAAAGAAAGCTACAGTAATCAAAACAATGTGGTACTGGCACAAAAACAGCCACACAGATCAATGGAACAGAATAGAGAGTCCAGAAATGAACCCACACTTATCTGGGCAATTAATCTATGATGAAGGAGGCAAGGATATACAATGAGGAAAAGACAGTCTCTTCAAGAAGTGGTGCTGGGAAAACTGGACAGCTACATGGGAAAGAATCAAACTGGACTATACTCTCACACAAAAATAAATTCAAAATGGATTAAAGATTTAAATGTTAAGACCTGAAACCATAAATCTTCTAGAAGAAAACATAGGCAGTTTCTAGAAGAAAACTTTGACATCAGTCTGCAAAATTTTTTTGAATCTGTCTCCTCAGGCAAGGGACACAAAAGCAAAATTAAACAAATAGGACTACATCGAACTAAAAAGCTTTTGCACAGTAAAGGAAACTATCAACAACATGAAAAGGCCACCTACTGAATGGGAGGAGATGTTTGCAAATGATATATCTGATAAGAAGTTAATATCCAAACTATGCAAAGAACTCATACAACTCGACATAAAAAAAAACAAACAACCTAATGAAAAGATGAGCAGAGGATTTGAATAGACATTTTTCCAAAGAAGGCATGCATATGGCCAACAGGCACACGAAAAGATGCTCAACATGACTAATCATCAGGAAAATGCAAATCAAGTCCACAATGAGATATCACTTCACACCTGTCAGAATGTCTAGTACCAAAAAGACAACAAATAACAAGTGTGGTGAAGATGTGGGGAAAAGGGAACCCTTGTGCACTGTTGGTGGGAATGTAAATTGGTGCAGCCACTGTGGAGAACAGTATGGAGGCTCCTTAAAAAACTAAAAATAGACTTCTACGATCCAGCAGTTCCACTCCTAGATATTTATCTGAAGAAAACGAAAACACTAATATGCATGCCTGTGTTCACTGTAGAATTATCAACAATAGCCAAGATATGGAAGCAACCTAAATGCCCATCAATAGGTGAATGGATAAAGAAGATGTATATATACCACACACACACTGGAAATTACTCAGCCATAAAAAAAAAAATGAAATCTTGCCATTTGCAGCAACATGGATGGACCTAGAGGGTATTATGCTGAGTGAAATAAGTCAGAGAAAGACAGATACTTATAATTTCACTTATATGTGGACTCTAAAAAACAAAACAAATGGACAAACATAACACAACAGAGAGTTATAGATACAGAGAACAAACAGGTGGTTGCCAGAGGGGAGCAGGGTGAGAGGAGGAAAGAAATAGGTGAGGGAGATTCAGAGGCACAAAATTCCAGATGCAAAATACATGAGTCATGGGTATGCAAGTACAGTGTGGGAAATACAGTCCAAAATTAATATGTAATATCTTTGTATAGTGACATATCATAGCTATAGTTATCATTTTGAAAAGCACAGAAATATCAAACCACTATGTTGTGTACCAGGAACTATGAACTTACATAGTTCATAGTGTTGTAGGCCAATTCTACTTCAAAAACAAAGAAGCAAACTCATAGAAAAAGAGATCAGATTTGTGATTACCAGAGGTGGGTGTCGGGGAGGGGGGTTGGATGGAGGGGGTCAAAAGATACAGACTTCCAGTTATAAGACACATAATTACTAGGGATGTAATGTACAACATGATAAATACAATTAACATGGCTGTAGGTTACATATGAAAGAGTAAACCCTAAGTGTTCTCATCACAAGGAAAAATTTTTCTCTATTTTTACAATTTTTTTTTTATTATTATTATTATTTTTTTGCGGTACGTGGGCCTCTCACTGTTGGGGCCTCTCCCGTTGCGGAGCACAGGCTCCGGATGTGCAGGCTCAGCGGCCATGGCTCACGGGCCCAGCCGCTCTGCGGCCTGTGGGATCCTCCCGGACCGGGGCACGAACCTGTGTCCCCTGCATCGGTAGGCGGATTCTCAACCACTGCGCCACCAGGGAAGCCCTATTTTTACAATTTTGAATCTATATGAGATCATGAATGTTCACTAAACTTATTGTGACAATAGACTTACTGTGATAACTTTGACAATCACTTCATGATGTATGTAAGCTCATTATGTGGTACACCTTAAACTTACACAGTGCTTCATGTCAATTATCTGTCAGTAACACTGGAAGAAAAAAAGATTAACTTAGTGTGTAATGGAGGTTATCAACTAAATAAAAATTTAGCTGTGGGCGGAGAGAGATATAAAGATAAGGAGATATAAAGCCCCCCTCAAGAGCCCTCTCCTCAATATGGGAAAACTCTGTAGGGCCCCCCAGACCCAGAGCTCTCCCTGGGGTAGTGGTAACTGGACTGCAATTCAGCCTTCCTCTGGTCCAGTCCTGCTGCCTTCACCCCCCCCTGGAAAGAGTCCCCAGTACTTGTCTCACAGGCATCTCTCCATCTTGGACTCTGTTTCCTTAGGGACCTGACCCACAGTGGCTTAGTAATAGTCTCTCCGCTTCTACTCTTGCACCTTAATAGCCAGGATAGCTTCTTAGCAACATGAGTCAGATCATGCCACGCCCTCCTTAAAATCCTCCAATAACTTTCACTTGCTTCTGGAATAAAATCTGACTCTTTGTCACGGCTTCAAGGCCCTCCCTTCTGCGCTCCTGCCCACCTCACCATCCTCTTCTCTCTCTCTGCTTCCTGTCCTCCCCGCCACTGGCCGTCCTTCTATTCCAGGGATTTTCAATAGAGTGTAATGGACTCCTTTTTTTTTTGCCAGTACTCGAATTGGAAAATCCAGTTCTGCCAACAGAGTGCCTAGCACATACCGGTATCCAAAAAAGCACTTATCAAACAAATGAATATCTAGGAAGTTAGACTCTAAAAAGAAAGAGCCATTTCGTTTCTGACCGTGGTCTTGGTCCACAGTATATCACTGAGAAGGCCGCTGAGGCTGGACTTCTTTGCTCGTTCGTCTCTATCTGTAAGGAAAGGTTGGACCTGGGGAATTTGGCCGTTAGGACTTCATCAGACCTCGTGCAAATTTTCCTGTCATCAGAATTCTGTTGAAATCTCCTGAAGAATTCCATTAAGAGGCAATCTTGTCCCATAATGAGACTTAACTCCATGATCGCACAATATAGTGATCGTACTTTCCTGATTTATGATGTTCCACTGTCAGCCCTTTCCTGATTGAGGTATCGGACACTCAGACCAACCTTGCCTGTCACCTTCTCCTGCTTATGGCCTGTAAATGCTCCTGTTGGCTGCCTCACACCCCTGGGCCTCACTCTAACACCGATGAATGGGCACCTGAACCCCAGTGAGCCCCCCGTTACAGAATGTTATGTTTGCTATTGTGTCCCCCACTCCCATTCTATGTTGAAGTCCCAGTTCCTCGGAATGCAACCTTGGAGGAGAGAGGGTCTTCCAGAGGTCATGCAAATTAAAATGAGCTAATGAGGATAGGCCCTAGTCCCATATGACGGTTGTCTTTAGAAAAGGGGGACATTTACACACAGAGACAGGTATATGGGGAGGACATCCCATGACCATGAAGATGGCCATCACGAGCCAAGAGAGGCCTGGAGCAGATCCTTCCCTCACAGCCTCAGAAGGAACGGACGCTGCTGACACCTTGATTTTGGACTTCTAGCTTCTAGCGCTGTGAGACGGTATGCTTCCGTCATTAGGCAACCGGAGTAAATACTGCCACAGCATCCGTGCCTGCTCTGCTGTGCGCCGGGGCGCTGAGCTGCCCTGAGCCAGGGTGGCTGGTCTCACAGGGAGCACGTTCAGCTGACAGAAGCTGAGGTGTGTGGGGGGGAGTCAAACATGTCCAAGCCTGTCTCAGCTGCCCGTGGCAGACCTTCTCTAAAGTCCCACTGGACAGAACTGGGTCATGTTCTAGCTGCAGGCAGTGCGGGGAGAGACCTCTGCCTCAGCAAACGGCTGGGTGCTCTCTGTGTTGAAGGCTCTTTCCCGTAGCACAGCCACTCAGAATCATCAAACTGGCTCATCAGTTGTGTCCAGGGAAATGTGGGCCTCACCTTTCCGGCGCCTGGTTCAACAAAGAACGTCAGGTAGCACGTCATCTTTGAGCAGATGATTCATCAATTTTGCTCCTTTCGCGGGTCGGTCTCTCTTCTAGCTCTTAGGGGTACAGACTTGAAGGAGACAGAAAAGGTCCCTATTTCGTGGTGCTCACTGCAGTGGTAGGGGACAGGCAAAGAGACAAAGACTAGTTAAGTCCTCCTGGGGGGCTTCTTTCGGTGGGGTGGTCAGCACTCTGAGAAGCGGTCAGTTAAACTGAGAGCTGAGGGACAGCCACGTCAGTGCTTCCACATGGCAAGAAAAAACTGGAAGAAGCCAGCTGGGAATTCTACAAATTTAAATATTATTAGAAGCTTTCTTTCTTGGAAAATCTCAAGGTTAATAAATTCCAGTAAATTCCAATTTTGCAATCACATTAAGCAATGGGAGATTCTGCCCCTTGGCATGAATTTGGCACATGAGGACACAAATGCTCAGATCTTGGATGGTGCTGGCTTTTCCCTCCTTTGCAAACCAAGGTCAATTGTCCAGAACTTTGTAGATCTCCGGCCAGTTTCTACATAGGGCCCAGTAAATGCTCTCTCATATTATACAGCTGATTAAAATGCACAAGTGAAATAAAGTACCCAAAGAAGTTTCCCTGCTTCCAGGACCACTCCAGAATGCCTCTGAAAGGTGGACCCTCACCAGCTTGTTGACCTTCACCAGTTTGTGACGTGCATCAACGCTACAGCTAGGATGCTGTGACTGTCTTCGAGCGTAATCGCTCTACTTTTTTTTTTTTTTTTTTTTTTTTTGAATGGGCCCTTTACACCTATCGGCTTGTAGTCTTCGCAACTCTAGGCTCCTCTGGAGGTAGAGTCCACTTCGGGCAAAATGATTCCACTGCTAACAACTTTCACACTCTCAAGAAGGGAAGAAAACCCCAAACAAAGGTCAAATCGATCTTGTTTCTTTATGTGTCTGCAGAAAGGCTGTTTTTGAGCAGGGACAGCCTACCACCCTGACATGTGACACCTAACATCCTCACGCGTCTGCCTCCCTGGCTTTAAGGAAAAACAATCCAGTTCTAGTTCCTAAACACTCTCCCCCTGGGTTGTCCAGCACTGTCCCCAAACACTCCACCCCCAAGACAGTACACTGCTCATTCCCTCTCTCTTTTTTCTCCACCAAATTTTTTCTTTTTTTCTTTTTTTTTTTTTGCGGTACGTGGGCCTCTCCCTGTTGTGGCCTCTCCCGTTGCGGAGCACGGGCTCCGGACGCGTAGGCTCAGCGGCCATGGCTCACGGGCCCAGCCGCTCCGCGGCATGTGCGATCCTCCCGGACCGGGGCACGAACCCGTGTCCCCTGCATTGGCAGGCGGACTCTCAACCACTGCGCCACCAGGGAAGCCCCAAATATTTTCTTTTTTCCCACTCCCTCATTCCCTTCTGGCTTTTCAAGTTTGGTCTCTTGTTGGTAGAGTGTCTACTGATGGGATCAAGGTCATGTTAACGCACAAACGTAAAAACAGGCATTTAAAAACACTGGGAGTGTTCTCACTCCATTCCACTTCTCTGAACTAGAGTATCCAAGAGCAGTTTCTGCTTTTCCAGTGAGTGTTCGAAAATTCTAGCTTATTTGCCTTCTGGAGAGAAAAATGTGCACCTCCAATATCCTGTGAGAGGTCTTGTGCTATTTTTGAGAACTCAGTGAAGCTTTCAGGTACACAGAAGCCCTCCTGGAACGCTACAGGACTCCTGTCTGGAAGCCTGTGGGGAAGCAAAACGGTGTTTCTAACGACTATTTTCCATTTGCTATCGGTTCTACTGTGAAGTTTCTGCTAAAACCTCACTGTGCCTTAGGGAAGGTGAACGTTTCCTACCTGGTGGCCTGAGCTGGGACTCGCCCTTGAGGAGGAGGAGGAGGAGGGGGAGGAGGGGGAGGGGGAGGGAGG
>NC_041224.1:5323689-5365175 GCF_002837175.3 Physeter macrocephalus | reverse complement strand
AAAGCACGCCAGAATAGAACTCCCCTGTTCAAAGATGGATGAGGAGGGGGAACCATCCAGCGAGGAACCTATAAAAGGTCCTTATCAGAAAAAGAGGGGGAGGGGAGGAGGAGGGGGAGGGGAGGAGGAGGGAGAGGAGGGGGAGTGGGAGGAGGAGGACCGAGCGTGTTTCCAAGGAGGCGCGGGCGGGGGCGCGCGGGCGGGCTGGGGGCGGGACGCGGTGCGCGCGGCCCGGCGCCTTGTTTACCCGGCGTCCTAGCAACCGGCGGGCGCGCGGGCGGAGCGTGGGGCGCGGTGCGGGCGCGGAGCCGGGCGCTGCGGGTGAGTGCGGCCCGCGGGCGCGGGTGTCTTTGCCGCCGTCCGCGTGGGTAGGTGGAGAAGCGGGAGTCGCGCTCGGGCCCCTTTTCTGGCCCTCTCCCCGGCTTCCCCGTCTCCCCTCGGGCCCCAGATGCGCCCCCTCCCCGTGTCTCTCCCGCTCCCGTCCCGCCCTGCCTCCCCGCGGACACCCTGCTCCTGCCCGGGCCGGGCCTCCCGCTCCGCTCCGCCGCCGCGCCCCGCGCGCCCGCCCGCCCGGGCCGCACCCTCGTCTCCCGTCCCCTGTCCCTTCCCCCTCCGCCTTTGCAGCTCTGCCTCCGTCCCGGCGCCGTGCTCGCTGCCGCCCTCCCGCCTCCCCTCCCCGCTCAGCCCGGGAAGCCAGCCTCCCGCTCCAGCGCGTTCCGCACGTCAGGGGGCTGCTTGGTGCCGTCATCGCGTGTCTTCACACGGGGCTGAGTTTGCCTGGATTCAAGGCTCGGTTCCGGGCAGTTCGGCAACTGATTTTAATGTGCGTCTCACCGCCTAGCTTCCTCGTTCTCGGGATGCCAGCGTAGGCACTGTCTCCTAACCCGCTTCACCAGCCACGGTTCTGGATCTTAGGGTGGGCGCTTTTATTCCTGTAGTCTCATAAAGAATTTGGATTTGCTTTTGCTCAAGTGTTACAGAAATTATTCACAAATGGGTTTCATTTTATTAATGATCCTGGAGGCTTGCAACGGACCCTTAAAAAAGAAAAACAAATTGTTGTATCCATTGGATGAGTAGAGAACAGGAGTGTAAAGTGAGTCTCAATTTATGGCAACAAACACATGCGCTAAAACTTTTTTCCCTGTAATTGTTAAACTTTAAAATCTTCAATTAATTCAAAGATATGTACTGTGTATGCACATGTGTTCATTGTAACCATGTTTCTCAGGCCCTACGAACTCATGGATTGGCACTGGGTGGAAACGTCCCATCAGCCTGTCTTGATAAAAAATGTTAGTTTTTGAATTTTCACCCGAGTTATACTGACCATTTTGCAACATCACTGGAATTAGTGGAATAAATGCTGTAGCTTTGGTCCTCTTGGTAAATTAAGAGGCCATTAGAAATTTCTCATACTTAAGAAGAAAAAAAATACAAGACTACCTATTTTTTCTTTTAAAAACTCAGTTAGTTGGGCCTCCAAAGTCTTTTTTTTTTTTAAGATCTTTTATACATGGTCTTCTCTTCTTTGGGATTTTGTTCCACTTTTTATTTTTCGAATAATATTCAAATAATATTTTACTTGCCTTCTGGATGCTCATAGGCCCCCAAAGATTTTCTTAGGCCTTCTTAAATCAAGCCTGTCCATTGCTGCGGCTCCTGGTTTATTAGACTCAGAAAAACAATTTGAATAGAGTCAAATATGTTACACACATTCCTAGAAAAATGTATCGTGATGAAAAGAACTTTTTGCCTGTCATAGCTCCTTTGTAAGTGTCTTCCAGGAAGTTACTCTATGGCGTGTTGACTGCCACAGCCTTATGTAATTTCACATTTTTCTTTTAAAAGGTGCCAGAAGGAAATGATGCGTACAATACAGCTTTATAAACCAAAACAAGTTTGTCCTTAAGATTAAAAACAAATAGAACTGTCCTCCTGAGCCTTTCCATATAAGATAAATCTATTTGCACTTATTCTCGTAATACTGGGAAACTCATGAGTGTCACACATAAACATCAGTACCTGCTTATGTGTTCAGAATCTAGCAGTAGAAACAAAACACTGAAATACTAAAACGACTGCACACAACACATTCGTACATTTTTTTGGTATACATTTTATTTCACTAGCACTTTTTTAGATATATATGTACATATATATGTGTATATATATGTTGTTCTCAACCTTATCTGGTCCAGTATTTGCTTTTTATAACAGTTTGTAATGCCCACTTTACTCTTCTGAAATCAAAATCATAGTTTTAAATCTCAATGGTGCTGTAACTATAAAATAAAGGAAGATAATTGCAATAAAATATCAGCATGTAAATGCTCAGGTATATATATATATATATATATATATATATATATATATACATATATATATATACTCAGAATATATAATGAAGTAATCAGTTGCTCCAGCCTTACATAGAATTACTGTGTAAGCAGTAGCTCCAAATACAGACGTGTCACTGAAACTTAAATTGTGTGACTAACATTTCAGTCAATGACATGATTTTACAAACTGCTGGCCTCTTGGTAAAGTTCTGTGTAAAATGAAGTATATACAACTGTCCTTTGATTTATATAATAGTTTCAATTCTGGAAAATTCAGTGCATATTAAAACTGTGAAAAAATCCTTCATGATTATTTGTAAAATAGTGATAGGTTGTAGGCTCAGGTATTAATTATCTGAAGTGTTTACGTACTAGATGCTGGAGACTGCAGCATAGTTCTTCCTTCTGGGGGGCTGTCCTGCACATTGCAGGACATCTGGCATTCTTGGTCCTCATTACTAAATGCTAACAATGTTCCATTCTTATCATTTTGATAATGAAACATCTGTACAGTGCCTCTCCTCTGCTTCTCAGCAGCCAGTACTGCCCATTTGAGGACCTCTGATCTAGATGTCCCTGTTACTGTATTTCAAGATTTAATACACGATGGAAAGTAAAATCTCCAAATCATTTCTGTAGAATATTGGTACTGAGCTTTTGTAATAATGATGGGTCGAGGGGGATGCTAATTACATGCTTTATTTAACTTTTTTAAACATTCTTCTAATATTCCAGAAGAAAGGTTTTAATGATCAGTGTTATTACAAATGAGAAAATAAACAAGTGTAGATTATCTGGAAAAAAAGTCTTAAATGTCCATTATGTATTAATGTCAGAACTTATTTATTAGCTTGACTCTTATTTAAGTTTACAGATAATGTTATCTTTTCAAATATCTTCTTTTAAAGGCTAATTTCTATTTAGCCAAGGTAAAATTTATTTCAATTTCTGTTTTACATTTTAATGCTAGACTCTTTTGGTAATCTAGTTAAACAGGCTAAAGAGATTCTCATTTGTTCTCACATTTGCTCTTAAGAAAGTTATGAATTACAATAAAATATTCTGGGCAGGATATATGGGCAGGGAGTACGGAATTTGAACTGCTCAAATATTTCGATTAATAGGGTCAATATGCGCTTTACCAATTTTCAGAAAAAAATTAAAGTTCTATGTCACTTCATGTTTTTATTCTGTTTCTTATGAATTCAGAAGGCACTTGGGGGACATACAGAGCTCTCGGGATCATTTTCATCAGCCGTCATTGCACTGATGCAGTTGTACGATGATGACAAAGAATAACAGAAGTCAGTTTAATAGCATAATTCTAAACAATGTGTGATCCAGCTCAAAAGAGCATCGCTCACTCCACCTCTGGCCCCAGCAGAGCTGCAAACCAAAGGCCCTGATGCCAGCCTCCTCCGATTCTTTTTGTTCCGTTCTTGGACTTTCCTGTTTCCAATTTCTGCCCAGCTATCTGAATTCTCTCTCTTAGGCCCAGGAAAATGAGAAAGAAGTTATTCATTCCAGGCCAGGCAGATATTGGAAAATCCTTAGGTCCTCGTCAGTTTCACTTAGCGCTGGTTCAGGGAAAGTTAACCATTTTATTGAATTGAAGAGCAACTGAATAATGTAAAAAATCCACCTCTAAGATGAATAAGCAGAATGTGGGTTGGGTAAGTGCTAGCTTAAAATCTTGAAAATGAGAAATGTTCCGGGGGAAAGGTGGATGCTATCGTCTCTCTCTCTCTGCCTTGACGCAGTGTGCGCGCTGAGCCCGGGTCTGAGCATCGTGGGATCCCATGGGCGCAGCACTGACAAGGTCCGCGCAGTGGACGGCTGCGGGGCACGGGGCTAGGGCCCTGGAAACTACCCCTCTCAATGAGGCGATACTGAAGGAAATTATTGTGTTTGTGGAGAGTTCTATCTATAAACATCCCCAAGAGGCGAACTATGTTTTTGTAGAACCACTGGAATGGAAAACCAATTTGGACCCCTCAGCCTTTGGATCAGGTTATGTTGTCAGGTAAGCCAGTGAATTGCTTCTAGAGTTTAATATCTTCAGTTGCACGTTTTTTATTGATTGGTTGTAGGTATGGGGCAAGTCGCTTAACCTCCGTGAATCTCAGAAATCTCAGAAAACCGGAGGCTCTCGGGTGAAATCTGAGGATATTTTGTTTGGCCAACACACTATCTAACTTTTAAATTTGAATTTTCTTTCCATAGGGGATGTGTTCTCCAGGTCACCACACTCCCAACGTTTGCTGTTGCTTTGTGACTGGTCTTTCTACTTGTATGAACTGCCAGATGCCACTAGGCATTGATTTTGTGATCTCAGATATAGACAAAATCCCTTCTGATATTTAAATCCGTAAAATCTATGGGGTGGAGAGGGCGAGTGGTACATTTTGCGTACTATAAGGGAGAGACTTCTTAACAATTAGCATTGTCCTCAAATGAGAACTTTCCAAATCTGAGATTAAAAAAAAAATCCTACCTCCACTTCAAACAATGGGCTATCGGTTTATGTCTTTTGAACATAGCTAAATATATATCTTATGTAAATTATATAAGTTTATGTAACTGTATTATACTTATATGAAATACTGATATATAAGTATAAATTACAATTGTAAATGATAAATTTATATAAATTCATATATACTTTTTTTTTGATCGACCTGAGTTTATGTGTCACTCCAGGCATATTCTGATCTTCTTTTCTGTATCACTATCACTGTCCCTCTTTGGTTTTGCCTATGAACTTTTTTTTTTTTTTGCGGTACGCGGGCCTCTCACTGTTGTGGCCTCTCCCGTTGTGGCGCACAGGCCCCGGACGCGCAGGCTCAGCGGCCACGGCTCACGGGCCCAGCCGCTCCGCGGCATGTGGGATCTTCCCGGACCGGGGCACGAACCCGTGTCCCCTGCATCGGCAGGCGGACTCCCAACCACTGCGCCACCAGGGAAGCCCTGCCTATGAACTTTTAAAGTCTGATCTTTTTAAAAACAGTTCCCTAACTAGCCAAAATTTCCTATAGATGCCTTTTCCATTTTTTCCTTTTGGGATTATTTGTGAGACTAAACTCAGAATTTAATTTTTAGAACTGTAAAACCATTTTTGAACTATATTTCAAAAGCTCTTTAGTTCTGGTATCATGATCTATTTTCTCTCTGGATTTTCTGAAATCTTCTTTTTTAATCATATTTTTAACGGTGCTTATGGTCACTTTCTCCCAAAGGGCTTCATTGCTCCCACCTAAGTTCAATGTAGCATCGCACATTGTTTTTTCTAATTTTTGAAAGATGAACTCATCTGTAAAATCAATTAAAAACATGTGAACTACTTGGTGCAAAGATGGATTTAAAGCAAATGTCAGAAGAGATCAAGATTGTTGTTGTATCTCGCCTCTGTGCTAATTTTGTGTACCGAGTGCAGACGTGATCACATCTGTGCCCTAGTTAGGGGGGCTGACATACATATAATGTATCACTATTTCTCTATCCCTGTCCAGTTTTTTTGCTTTATTTCTATTTTTGTATCTCTGCATACAGTCTCTAGATACAGTGTTCCCTCAAGCAGGATGTTTTGACATTTTGACACCATGTATATTTTGAACCATCTACCCCTTGATTGTCTTCCTTCTGTCAAATTTACCATGCAGCTTTTCCGTGGGCCAACTTTTCTGTCCGTCATTTTTGTTTCTGACCTGTGTTGATCATACCTTTGATGCTGGAAGGGATGAGAGGGGTGTGATAGCAGCGCTTGTTGCATAGGAAGGAAACCATGCCTGTGAGTCTTGATGAAAACCAGGTAGGCACTGACTGCCCCCAAGAAGGCAAAGGATACAGCTGAGATTTTGGTAATAATGGAGAATACCAAATGCTTTCATATCCAGGTCTTGACCATGCCCCAAGGAACTGTCCGCAACCCATAGCCACTTGGTGTCTGCTACGTCCGGCAACATAAGAAGTGAGGTAAACCAGGGGTGCCCTCAGAGGCAAGAGAGTGTGTTGTGAAACAGCCCCACTGCCTCATTCTTTGCCCTTTGGTTCATATGCACTCTTTTTGCTTAGCTGTTGAACCTTAGAACACATGTATTCATTTATTTAAAGTGGGGGAAGCCCACTAGTCAGGATTCATGTCTGTAAGTCCATGTAGATAGCCAAGTCATCATGAGGAATTTAAGCCTAGAGTCTCTGGACGCATTGCTACCAAACAGTAATATCCTTGCATGTTTTAGAATAGAGGCAGATTCTTCGTGGGGATATACATTCTCTCAGCCCTCTTGTTCCAAAACAAGTCAATTGTATCTATACTGATACAATGTTTGTTGATCTCTGCAATATTTGGGGGGCTGTGTTTATACTTGTGGCCTCACGTCTCAGCGGATGTTGTGCGTCTCCAAACGCGCTCTCGGTAGCCGTCAGCACAGTTGTGATCAGCCTTCTTCTGATTTAGGCTCCTCGCATCTGACGTTGAAACCCATCCTTTAGTCACACTGTGAGGAGGTTGTACGTTCCACCCACCACCTTCTTTCCTTTTGTGCAGATGGTTATTAATTGACTAGATAAGCACAGGACTTTCCACATGGCCTGATTCACTCATTTCCGATGTGTAGCTGCTCATCCTGTAGTATCACCTCTCCACGTTTGAGTTTGAGGGGAAAATATCTCTACTTTCATTTTAATGGAAATCATAGGTCTCTTATCACCATTTCCAATTGCTTTTGTTCTCGTCACACAGGATGAGATTAACAATCTTCCCAAAACACCTCAGAATGAAGCCCAAGTCACTGTAAATTAAGGACAAGTGACACCACTCAGTGGTGACACCATGTGTGGGGGGTGCACAGAACCGAGGTGCTTGAGTCTCTAGAACGTAGCTTGGGTGAGCGTTCAGAATTGCTTCGTGAAAATGTTGTTACCTGTTCTCTCCTTTGGTAGAACTATGATTTTTGAATCACGTCTGCTTTAATATCACTGTATGTCAGTTGTGAACCGCAGTCTGCTGTGTCTCAGTTATATACGTGAGTCGGGACCAAGTGATATGCCGGTACGATCTCTGTGTGGATGAGACAACAGGACGCCTGAGCAAGGGCCCCTCCCCTAGAGATGCACATTTCACACACAGTTCATAGCTTCTTGGTCCTTAGTTTTCTGGTCAGTATCACTAGGGCTGAATTACATACTCTCCAGCCTTAAAATGGTATTGTTTTATGAGACAATAATGATCGTATTTTGGTAAAATTTCAAAGTCACAGTATTAAGGTCAGTGGCCCAAAGTTCTGTTATTGAACTCTTTGTCATCCCTGAGCATTACTAAATAGTTTCTCAACTATAGACTTATTTGTGGAGTAGTTACTATGTTCTGGACATGGAACCTGACATTGGGGGTTAAATAAATCAGACCTTTGTTCCTGCTCTCCATAGCATAAGCTGAGTATTTTTAGCTCCCTCCTGCAGTTCCAGTTTAAAAGTCTCTTGATCGGGTCGGTGGATTTCATTTATTCTTTCTTTCATTCTTGTTAACCTTATCAAGGTGGCTACAGCAGTTTTCTTCCAAAGAGCTCTTTCCTCAGGGCCGGCAGACCGTGAGCCTGAAACGGGAGGCTGCTTTTCAACAATCCTCTCCATCACTGGCGTTTTAGTTCCTCCTGTTCTCTGTTCAGCTGCAGGCTTCCGCTGGCAGGAGCAATGAGAATGTCCTATGCCCTGCTTTTCTCCTGGTCTCCCCAGGAGTTTCACCTTCTCGAGTTCAGGAGCTTGGTCCTGTGGGCATTCAGTCTGCCTGTGACTTCGTCCTTTCCTCATCCGCTCAGCACCAGCGTCCAGCCCCAGAGCAGACCTCTAAGAAAGCTCCTCGATCCTTAGGGCGTTCTTCCAAAAGCTTTATTCCTGGGAAAGTATACATTTTGTAAATGATGCACGTCCCTGGCAAGTCTGAAAACATTTTGCTCCTTCCTTTATGAAATAGTAGTAGATTGTCTTGAGTGTCAACATTGCACAGCTATTTATCTGTGTTACAATTTAAAATATCAGGTCTTAAGATGTGGACAGTTTTGCCAGAGATATCAGTATGCAGTGAAAAGCTAGGCAGTTGAGGTAATGTTGTAAGTGGTGGAAATCTAGAGATATATCACTGCCATAAAAACATCTTCGTCTTTTAGAAATGCCAACCTAAAACAGAATGGGCAGAAACACCAGTCTAGGAGAGCTAATAATTTCTGATCAGGAAAAAGCCTAGTTAGAAAAATGACTTGTTATCCTAAAGTAAAGTAAACCGAATTGGAGGTTTGGAGTGGGAAAATAATCCACTGAGGGGATCTAGTTTGTCTTTTTTCATAGCTTTTTTGCTCATAAACAGAGTAGCTAAGAAAATTCCTAACCACTAATTACTGTGGTATAAAAATTTTATAAATTAAATAACATTAGAAATCCAAAAAACATGAAAGGTTCTGTAGAAACAGTGATTTTTAAAAACATGTCCAATGCATTATTAGAAAAACAAAACCAAAAACTGCGATTGAGTTCACATAGGTATTCAAGAAATTGTTTAAAAATTTTCTTCCTGGGTATATCACGTTGCTAATAAGTCTGGGGGTTTAAGGGCCTGAGTGTGGATGAAAGTGGGGAAATAGATGAGCTTCTAACGAGGTATTTATATTCTCTGTGCTTTATCATGAGACATGGAAATAATTTGTTGAAATGTCTTAAATTTAACTTCTACTGGCATCCAGGTCAACCTTAAGCTTTCAAAAAAATTTTTTTTTCATTTTTTAGTGAAACAACAGTCAAGTCAGAAGAAGCTGATAAAAATGGACAGCCTTTGCTATTTCTCTCTGTACCACAGATTAAAATTAGGAGCTTTGGACAGCTGTCACGTGTGTTATATATTGCCAAAAATACAAAGCTGAAGGAAGCACAAGCATGTATTGAAGGTGATATTTACACTCCAATCTGTGATTTGCACTTTCAGAAACTTAATCTTGGGGGCGGGGGAGGGAATCATTTGTTACAGTCTCTTGAAAAAAGTTCTCTAACCTAAAAGGTAAAAAGTACTATGTTCAACTTCATAAAAATGTCATTAATTTATTTTGGCTGAAATGTTATGCTCATATCAGATTTCTACTTTAAATGAAAAGCCTAATGCTTTACCATTAGTAAGCTTCGAGATTTCTAATTTTAGTGTGTGGTTTAAAGAGAGCCTTCTTAGCTCCTGGAAAGACCTGACGCCTTTAAGGTTCACATCCAGGGAAAAAACAGGTGTCCAGGGCCAGCACCAGAATCCACCCTCTCCTCTTGCATTCTGCTGTGATGGATGGTGATTTGTTTCCTTTAAAATGAATGTAGCCTCTTCCTTTAGCATACAGCCCATAATAATCTCACTTTCCTTTTGTCTCAGCCCTTTGCATTGTGGAAATACACAGCTTTCTGTGAATAGTTACATCATTCAGTGGGAAGTATTTTTCCTCTTCACTAAAGTTATATAATGTTCTTATTATTGTCTAATCATCTAACATGCAAAAAAGAATGTGATTGATCACCTGCTATAATTGGGCTCTAAGTATTGCTTACAGTAGAAATACCTGACAGTAGGTAATTATGTCATATATGTGTTCTGCTTCTTTGGAATCGTGACCAGTGGGTCCCAGGCATAAGGTCCCTCATCTGTCTCTCATCATTCTTTGCCACTGTCCGTGGCTGTGAGGTGGAAAGTTAGTCCTTTTTTTTTAAGATGTGAACCTTAGAACAGCAGCTTCTTTTTACATCTTGACTGCTCTCCCTGTACATCAAAGCTACTTTTCTGAGAGCGATGAAATCTTGAGAGTAAAAGTGAATTTAAGAAGAGTCAATAGACGCATGGCTGTTCATTAAATTCAACTTAATATGTAAACTTAATACATAGAGTGTTGTATACCCAATCTAGCTAAATATGTATCCTTTGCTGCATTTTGCCCTTTCTGTAAGAGTTCTAGGTACAGCTCTTAGTTTTTGGTCCAAATTGCGTGGTACCTGGCAATTTGGAAGTCAGCTTTGTGTCTTTCCCCAGAATTCACCTAGTATCTTTCTTCACAATCTTTAGAGACGACAGCTGTTAAGGTGAGGAGTGGAGATGCTCACTAAGTGGTTCGTTCCCAGGCCTCCTTCCCTTACTCCCCACAAGACTTTCCTGCTGATAGCCCGCTTCCTGTGGGAAAGTGAGTGCCATTGCTGTGCTTCTCTTCCTTTCCATCAGGTCAGCCTTTCTGAATTAGTCCCATAGGCATCCCCCAACCCATCCAAATGCATATATATTTTCATCTGAGTTGAATTCCTCCTTTCTAAACATGGTTTTGCCCCTTTCTCCCTCATTTTCAACCATATAGTTTTTTGGCCTTTATTAAATTCTGTTTTCAACATCTCTAGGTTCAACGTTCAGCCTTGATCACAAGTTGGTATTTAAAAATTTCACTATGATTTTGGCATGTATGTAAATACTGGTTAGATTTGTTTTCCCAACTAATGTCAAAAGACATTGAAAATATAAGCAGTTCAAACAAGTGGAAAAGATTGGCAGTAGATCTGTAGACTGAGAAAAACATGCTATTTTGGAGAGAAAGCATTTGTGAATACTGTTCACTGGTATACACACACACACACACACACACACACAATTCTAGTGATCATTCTTCTAAGGAGACCAGTATTTCTCTATCTTCAAATCAATTCTGAATGTATTGATTGAATGCCTATTCTGAACAATGCCCCACAGTCAACTTAAAAAAAAAATAGACCTCTTAGCTTCTGTCCTATTAGGGTGATAGCATATAGAGATGATATTACAGTACAAGGTAAATATCTCAAGAGGTGTGAGAAAGTTTCCAAGTGCAGTAAAATCTGAGAAGTAGAGAATAATTCAAATTGGGTCAATCAGAGAAAGCTTAATGAAAGAAACACATTTGAGTGGGCACCAAAGGATTTGATAGTCTTTATGGTTCTTGCAATAGAAGACAAGAGGATAATTTTTTTTTTAATTCACTTTTTTGGTCAGCAAACAGAAACCCCATAGCAAAAATCCTGGGCTTGGATTATAATATGATAAATGAAATAAATGAAGACTCATCTGTATTAACTATTCTTGATAAAATTACCAAAGATGATGATCCTGAAAGTGAGATTAAGATGAAGATTGCCCTGCTACTCAAGCAGTTGGATCTGCACCTACTCAATCGTTCTCTGAAAAATATTTCCTTGTGAGTCTTTTTTTTCAAAAAGTAACCTCTAAAAATTGGTTATACAAAGTACTTTCAGAGCTTTAGGGAAAAGACACAAGAAAAATAAAGTTTGGAAGTGGTTGCTATTGATTTAACATTACATTTCTTGGAATAAAATTTTAGTTATTGCATGAAGATTTCCAATTCTAAACAGTACAATTTTCAGTTAATATGGCTAAAACATTGTAGTGAAGTTTCATCTAATTCTGAAGACATTAAGTGGTCTTGTTATTTTCAAAGTCTCTTAAACTATCAGATAAATTTAAAAATTATAATGTAATTATCGTGTAGAGTTTATCAAGTTTAAAACTTGTTCATTTGTCTAGTCTTTTCTAGTACTTTGGAATTATCATTAAGAAATGAAGTGAATATTGAAATGAGGATATTTAACGTTGCATTCAACGCGAATCACTCATTCTTTGATGTTTTGACAGTGTTATAACACTGTAACCTGGTTAAAATTCACTAATTTGGTTGTTGTATAATTTAACTGATATTTTAATTACAAAAAAAGATGTTCCCCCTGATATAATGAAATGTTTTCATGTTGTTTTCTGTAGATTCTGTTTTAAAGTATTTAAAATGAATTTCTAAACATTTATTTCAGAGAAATACGATTAAATCCAGGGACTGTTAAGAATGATATAGAGCTGCTTAAACGGTTCTCAGGAAAGGGAGAACAGACAGCCTTGGAATCTATCGAGTACACCTCAGGTTCATTTTATATTATATATATTTTCACAATTATATTTTCAAAATGCTTCAGTAGCTACATTAAATATTTAAGAAATGAAAACTTAAAATTTCAACCCTATTTTTTTGAAGCCAACCTATTTTACAGGTTGAGGTTAACGAGCTCCTTTTAATTGATTGATAATTGGTTTCAGATTACGAATTTTCAAACGGATGTCGAGCCCCACCTTGGAGACAAATTCAAGGGGAAATTTGTTATGTGCTGGTGAAACCCCACGATGCTGAAACTTTGTGCATTACTTGTAGCAAAGAAGGAGTGTTTTTAAATGGTGTAAGTAATTTTTTAAAAACCGTATTGACTTTGGTCTCCGTCAGTGCAGGCATGTCTCCAGGATTGAATCCCAAAACCACAGAAAATGAAGTCTGTTCTGTGGGATTCATGCAGATCCCTTTGCTGTGTGTTTGCTGTCTCTGTGTCCCCTTGCAGGTCCTTAGGTCAGTATTCTAGGAAATGGCCTTCAAAGTGACCCGTTCCACTAACTACAGCCTCTTTAACATAATCAGTCTGCTGATTAATGACACAAGTATTTAAGGAAAGACAAGTCGATAAAGGAGCACCGAGGTAATGCGGGAGCAGTTGGCAGAGTTGAGGGGACGCAAATGCGGGAGCCTGGAGGACGTGCCCCCTGGGTTGGGGCCTCCGCTGTCTGGGGCCTAAGCGGCTCCGGGCAGGGCCCGCGCAGACTGGGACTCAGAGCCCTGAGGAGCGGGCCCTGCTTGCGTGGGCAGGGCTCCCCCACGGAACTGGGGTTCACACGTCTGGAGAATGGTCACCTCCAGGCCGTGCTGGTCCCCTCGGAGCCCAGGTGTCTCCATGAAAGCGGCCCCGGAGCCCTGAGGAGTGAGCAGCGCCCAGTTAGCGCTGGTAGTGCAGGGGCTGGGGCAGGGCGGGGCCTCGGAGCCTGGCCTGGCCTCGGAGGGTGGGCCCGGCGCGGCTGTTAGTGGGATTTCTGAGGGTCGTGGTGAGCCTGGTTCTGGGCCTCCGGGTTCTTCCGGAGGAAATTAGAACCAAGTGTTGCTACTGGGAGCAACTGCCGCTGCCGGGTGAGGGGCCGTTGCTAGGTGGCTCTGACAGGACGTGGGAGGGACCATGTCCCTTTTGCCTTGTCTGGCCTCCCTGCTGGCTTCCCCGCCGGCCTCTCCCCCGCCGGCCTCCCCCACGCCAGCCTCCCTCCACCGGCCTCCCCGCTGGCCTCCTCCTCCCCGCCGGCCTCCCCCCACCGCCGGCCTCCCCGCTGGCCTCTCCCCTGCAGGCCTCTCCCCGCCTGCTGCCCGAGACTCAGCCGGCCTGGCAGCGGAGAAACAGCTTTGCAGGCTCCCGGCCCGAGGGTCAGAGTGTGGGCGGTGGGCCTCGAGCTGAGAGAGACGGCACATGGCCTTCTGGATCCTCTGGATTAAAACCTTGACGCTGAGCCTCAGGTCTGCTGACTGAACTTGGCTAGAAGGAGCTCAGCTTTCTCCTCTGAAAACCCGGCTCTTGCTGTCTTCTCTGTAAAACTGGGGCTCGCAGCAGAATTCTGCAGGGAGGGTCCAGATCCTTAATGGGGAGCCAGCTATCGCAAGGCGCCGTTGGAGCCTTGGCCTGGGCTGCTCTCGACGTGCCGCCGTGTTCTCAGCGGTGGGGCTTGCCTTCGACCTGCCTTTCGTGCTTGTCCCATCAGCGTGGTCCTGGGCTTATTTCTGCACAGAGGAGCCAGGCAGCCTAACTATATTTGCTTTTGGTTTGCTTTGATGCTTTAGAAAAGCGAAATCTCTAACCGGAAAGTAAGGGCTTAGAGAAAAAAAGGAATGCTTCTCCTGGGCCTTCCAGAGTGGGGCGAGGAGCCTTTGTTTCTCTAAAAGGCTATTGACGCACGTACAACTTTATTTGACATGGAAACATCTGAGTGTTCCTTTCGGTTTAAAGAATGAAAGACAAGGACCTGGAGCTGTTCAGTCGTTACAAGAAAATGTGTAACACACTACAGTTTACATGTATCTGTATGTTTTACATATATATACAGTTATACATGTAACACTACAGTTTTTATGTGTCTATATATATATGTGCAAACACACACACACACACACACACACACGGGGTGAAGGAAGAGTAACAGGAGTAGGAAAGCAAACTGAAATGAGGAACAGAAAGAGATAAGAGGAGAGACAGAGGCTGAGCGTGGAGGGACAGATGGTCACATAGAAGTCCCACCCCTAGAAAATGAGCCTATAGCAATCTTGCTCCACACACAGCAGGGGAAGGGTGAGACCAACAGAAACACGGCCTTTTATGTCATGACATTCTAACCTCGAGGCCTTCTATGACTTCGTCAAAGGCTCTTGAAGTCATAATGCATTTTCACAGGAGAGAAGTGGCAAGGGAGCTTTCAGGTCTCTGCTGGATAGCAGCGTGCCCTGTGCATCTAGGGGGCACTTGGTAAAGACTTGCTGAACGAATGAATGAATGAACGAACGAATGAATGAATGAACAAATGAATGAATAGGTAACATTAAGAGGGAAGGGTGTGCCTGTACATTTCGTGTATAAAGACTACCACATGGATCCTTTAGAGAAGAAAACAATACTTGTGCTTGGGTTGTGATGTACTGATCAGGTTCTTATATTGCTCATCCATTAATTATAGCACCAAACTTTTTCTTTCAAAGGGCAAAACAGATGATGAGGGGGAAATTAATTATGAGAGAAAAGGAGAAATTTATAAAGACCTTGTCACGCTTTTAAGAGAAAAATCAGCAATATTTTCCGAAAATATGTCTCAACAGGTAAGTTTTACAGTCTCTTTTGAACTCTCATAGCATTATACTTTTTGGGTACAACTTTCTATAACATAAAAAATTGGAGAGTAATTCTGCCTTGTTTTGGACAGTACTTTCAATTATTAGAGTGTTTTCCACAATATAAAGTAATAAATACTGTAAATGTAGCAATTTAAGAATATTTCTGGTTTTCTTTAGGTGACAGGTGTAATATTTCAAAGTTCTTTCTAAACAGGACTTTTTCATTTTCCGTTTTGAATTAATTACACGAAGAACAAGGGACTCAGGTCTGTTAATGAAGCCTAGATGTTTTGATTATTTTTATCCTTTCTGGGAATCCCATGACCACTGCCTAGTTGGATTGTCTTAATAAGTGTGTCAACTGCGTGTGTATAAGAACTGTGCTTTTGTGTCTCCCATGGTTTGTGAAATAGTGCTGGACAAAGAAATCAGTCGATATGATATTCTGTGAAAAAATTTTGGTTGAAGCTGATGTAGGTGAGAAATGGTATGCAAGGAACACTAGTGTGGTTCACTTATGCTCCGGCCTGATCCTCAGGCCGAGGGCAATACCGCAGAGCCCACAGAACTCACTGATCAGGTCCATTGTCTTTCTGAGGCTGCAGCTTGCGGAGCGCTCCGTTTTCTTGTCAGACTGCTGTCACTCTTATCCTGGCACTTTGTCATCATTTAGTGAATTCTTTTTGTTTCCTGGTGTTCGATCACTTGTTTCCTGGACCCCAGTTTTCCATTGTTGTTGCATTGCTGTTATTGTCATAAAGTACATATATACATAAAATATAAAATTTGCCATGTTAACCATTTTAAGTGTATCATTCAGTGGCATGAAGTACATTCACAAGGTTGTGCAGCCGTTACTACTATTTCCACATCTTTTTCATCATCTGAAACTGAGCAATAACTCTTCATTCCTCCTCCCCTAGCTCTTGGTAACCTCTAATCTACTTTCTGTCTCCATGAATTTACCTATTCTAGGTATTTCATATAAGTGGACTCATACAATATTTTGTCCTTTTGTTTTGGCATATTTCACATACCGTAATGTTTTCAGGGTTCATCTGTGATGTACCTGAATCCGAACTTCATTCCTTTCTATGGTTGAATGATATTCCATATATGTATATACCAAATTTTGTTTATCTGTTCATCTATTGATGGACACTGGGTTTTTCCACCTTTGGATATTGTGAAAAATATTATGAATATTGGTGTACAAATATCTGTTTGAGTCCCTGTTTTCAATTCTTTTGGGTGTACACGTCGGGGTGGCATTTCTCAGTCATATGGGGGTAATTCTACGTTTAACTTTTGGAGGAACTTCCAAGCTGTTTCCACAGCAGCTGAACCATTTTACATTCCCAATGCAATGTATGAAGATTCCAGTTTCTTCCCATCCTCACCAACACTTGATATTTTCTGTGAATGTTTGTGTTTATTATAGACATCCTAATAAGTGTGAACATGGTGTTGCATTGTGGTTTTGATTTGCATTTCCCTAATAATTAGCGACGTTGAGCATATTTTCATGTGCTTATTGGTCATTTGTATATCTTCTTTGAAGAAATGTCTATTCAAGTCCTTTGTCCATTAAAAAAATTAAATTGTCTTGTTGTTGAGCTAGAGTTCTTTATATATTGGGGATATTAATTCCTTATCAGATAGAAGATTTGCAAATATTTCCCCCTACTCTATGAGTTACTATCATCTTGATAGTGTCCTTTGGTATATACAAACATTTTAAATTTTGATAAAGTCTAATTAATGTATTTTTTTCTTTTGTTACCTGTGCTTTTGGTATCATATTTAAGGAACCATTGCTAAATCCAAGGTAATAAAGATTGGCCCTTAAGTTTTCCACTAAGAATTTTTAAGTTTTAGTCCTCTCAAGTTTAGGTATTTGATTCATCTTGAGTTAGGTTTTGTATATGGTGTAAGGGACAACTTTCATTCCTTTGCACATGGATGTTCGGTTTTCCCAGCACCGTTTGTTGAAGACACTGTTCTTTCCCCACTGAGTGGTCTTGTCATCCTTGTTAAAAATCAACTGACCATAGATTTCAAGGTTTATTCTTGGGTTCTCAATTCTATTCCATCGGTCTGTATGTCTACCTGTATACCAGTCCCATACTGTTTTGATTACTACAGCTTTGTACTAGTTTTAAAATCAAAGTGAGTCCTTGAACTTTGTCCTTGTTTTTTCAAGACTGTTTTGGTTATTTGGGGTGCCTTGATTTTCTATATGAATTTTAGGCTTGGTTTTACCATTTCCACAAAAAACACCATTGAGATTTTGATAGGGATTGTATTGAATCTGTAGATTGCTTTGTATAGCACTGTCATCTTAACAATATTATCTTCTAATCCATGAACATGGAAAGTTTTTCCATTTGTTTGTGTCTTCTTTAACTTCTTTCAGCAATGTTTTATAGTTTTCAGTGTATAAGTCTTTTGACTCCTTGGTTAAATTATTCCTAAGTATTTTATTCTCTTTGATGCTATTGTAAATGGAATTGTTTTCTTCGTTTCCTTTTTGATTGTCCACTGCTAGTGTATAGAAATACAACTGATTTTTGAGTGTTACAATCAGATTTGATTTTTGAATGTGAAGTTCAAAATTGAATCCTGCAACTTTGCTGAATTTTTTAAATTCAGTTTCTTTTGAATCTTTAGGTTTTTCTATATATAAGATCAAGTCATCTGTGACCAGAGATCGTTTACTTTTTCCTTTCCAATTTGGATGTTTTAAATTTCTCTTTCTTGCCAAATTCCATGTCTAGAACTTTCAGGACTATGTTGAATAGAAGTGGTGAAAGTAGATTCCTTGTCTTACTCCTTACTCCTTAGGGGAAATGCTTTCAGGCTTTTGCTACTGAATATGATGTTAGCTGTGGGCTTTCCATACATGGCCTTTATCTTGTTGAGGAAGTGCCCTTCTCATCAGTTTTCTTTTTCTTGGTCCACCCCATCATCTTCGTAGCGCTTCCTGAGTAAAAGAGGCACATAGGAGGGAAAAAAATTGAGGGTTAGCATGTTTGAAAATATCTTTATTCTTCTCTCTCAGTTGTTGTTTCTATAATGACAGTTTGAAAATAATTTTTACTTAGAATTTTAAAGGCATTTTTCCTATGTGACCTGTTTGTTTTGGCTTTTCCCATATAGTGAGGCTTTAGGATTTTCTCTTTTCCCTGATGTTCTGTAATTTTCATGATGATATGGTTGGTGCTGGTTTTTGTTTGTTTTTCATTAATGATGACATATGTCCTTCAGAACTGGAAAAATATTTTTGTATTATATCTTTAATCATTTTTTTCCTCTCTGATCTTTTTGTTCTCTTTTTGAAACTTCTAGTTGGATCTTGGGCCTCTGAGACTGATCCGCTGATTTTCTTTTCTCTCATACACCCCACCACACTTTCTGCAAATATTCCTTTACTTTGTCTTCAAAACATTGTACAAATCTTTAAAATTTAAGCTCTTATGTTTTTAATGTTTTGTTTTGGGGTGTTTATTTTTACAGACCACATGCTTTCATTTCTACTGGGTAAAACCTCAGACTGAAATGGCAAGGTTATATGGTGGTTATATGTTTAACTTTTTAAGCAGTCGGTAAACTGCTTTCCAAAGGGGTTAAAACCATCTCCATCCACTCTGGCAGTGCATGAGATTGACAGCTGTGCCACATACTCGTCAATAAGTGGTACGGTCAGTCCTTTATTTTAGATGTTCTAATAGGTGTGTACGGATATCTCACTGAGTTTTAATTTGCATTACTTGAATGCATCCTTTCATATGCTTATTTGCCATTTATATACCTTAAGTGGTAAAGTGTATATTCAGATCTTTTGCCCATTTTTTATTGGGTTGTTTGGTTTCTTATTACTGAGTTGTGAGATATACATACATACATATAGACTTATATATTCTTTCAGATACAGGATTTGTAAATAAATATTTTCTCCCAGTTTGTAGCTTGTTATTTCATTCTCCAAAAAAGAGTCTTTCAAGAGCAAATGTCCTCAATTTTGATGAAGTCCAACTTATTATTCTTTTATAGTGTTGTATCTAATAAAGCTTTACCAAACCCAGTGTTACAAAGATTTTTTCCAGTGCTTTTTTATAGAAGATTTTAAATGTTAGGTTTTACATTTAGGCCAATGATCCAATTTAATATATTTTTTGTACATGATATGAGGTATGGATCAAAGTTCATTTTTTTCTTTTGCATGTAGATACCTAGTTGTTCCAGCATCATTTGTCGAAAAAGAATTGTCCTTTCTTTGCACAGTTGTCCATTTATCTGGGTGTATTTCTGTTCCATTGATCTATTTGTCTATTTTTATACCAGAACCACAATGTCTTGATTACCTACTTACTTGCATTAAGTCTTGGGTCAGGTAGTGTCAGTCCTCTGATGTTGCTGTTGTTCTTTGGAGTTGCTGGCTATTCTATATCTTTTGCATGTCCGTTCGAATTTTATAGTCAGCTTGTCAATTTCTTCATAAAACTCCAAAGGAATTATGACTGATCTTGTGTTGAATCTATAGATCAATTTAAGAACTGACATCTTAACAATATTGGGGTTTCCAATCCATGGAACACAGTATATCCCTCCATTTGTTTAGTATGACTTAGCATGTCTCTCCATCTTATTTAATTTCTCTCAGCATTGCTTTGTAACTTTCGGTGCACATTGCTCTGTAACTTTCGGTGCACATGTCTTACACATCTCTTGTGAAACTTATCTGTAAATATTTCCTGTTTGGGAGCTATTGTTAACAATAGTTTTAAAATGTCAATTTCTGGTTATTTGTTGCTACTATATAAAAATACGCTTGATTTTTGTATATTGATTTCATATGCTGAAACCTTGCTAAAGTCACGTATTAGTTTTGTCTGGTTTGTAGATTCCTAAGGGTCTTCTATGTAGATAATCATATTGTCTATAAATAAAGATCATTTTACCTCTTCCTTTACAATTTCAGTGATTTTATTTCTTTTTCTTTCCTTAATGCACTAGCTGGAACTTGCAGTACGGAATTGAATAGATGTGGTTTCTTGTTCCTGATGGTAAAGGGAAAACTTTCAGTTTCTAATTATTGTTAGCTGTCGGTTTTTCATAGATGAAATTTATAAGGTTGAGGAAGTTCCCCTCTATTCCAAGTTGTTGAGAACTTTATTAGGATTGGATATTGGATTTTATCAAATGATATTTCTGCACCTATTGCATTAATCATGTTCTTTTTTTCCTTTTTTAGTTTAACATGGTGAATTATATTGATTTTCAAATGATAAACCAACCTTACATTTCTGGGACAAACTTCATTTGTTCAGAGTGTATTATCCTTTTTATATACTTTAAAAATTTAATTTACTAAGATTTTATTAAGGCGTTTTGCATCTATGTAAGATTATCAATGTGTAGTTTTCTTTTCTTCAATATCTTTGTCTGGTTTGGGTATCAGAGTAATACTGGCCTTATAGAATGAGTTGGAAAGTTTTATCTCCCATTCAATTTTCTGGAAGAGTTTGTGTAGAATTGCTATTCTTTCTGTCTTAACTGTTTGGTAGAATTCACCAGTGAAGCAATCTGTGCCTGGAGTGTTCTTTGTGGGAGGGTTTTTAACTACAAATTCAATGTCCTTACTAGTTCTAGGACCATGCAGGTTATCTGTTTCTTCTTGAGGGAGCTTGCTAGGTTGTCTTTAAAGGAATGCATCCCTTTCATCTAAGTTGTTGAACTGATTGGTATAAACTTGTTTATTCTTTTATTAACCTTTTAACAACTGTAGCATCTGTAGCTATTGTTACCTCTTTCATGCCTGATATTAATCATTGTGTTTTATTTTTTCTTGATCCAGCTGGCTAGAAGTCCATCATTTTTCTCAGTTCTCTCAAAGAATTAACTTTTGGTTTCATTGATTTTTCTCTATTTTTCTTTTTTCTACTTCACTTTGGTATTTATTCTTTTCTTTTTACTTAGAGTTTCATTTACTCTTATTTCTCTAGATTTTTAATCATACATTTAATTTAATCTAGTTATATTTGCATTGAAAGGAATTTTGGTGATTTCAGGGGTGAATAATATTAAGAAAGAATTCTCTTAAGTCTACATTCATCTACAGAGAATTTGTCTTTTGGACAAAGACATTCAGAAACAAGTGAGCACCTCTCTGGGGCAGGAAGGACAGCAGTAAGATGGAAGGCAGTCTCCACTTTCCTGCTCTCACCATAGCGCTGACAGTTCAGAGATGCATCTATTTTTACATCCTTCTGCCTGTTTTGAGTTTATGTTGCTCTTCTTTTGCTAGTTTCTTAAGGTGGCAGCTTAGACTCTTGATTTGAGAGTTTGATTCATTTCTAAGGTAAGTGTTTAGTGCTATAAATTGCCCTTACAGAACTTCACCTACCTGTCACACATTTTGGCGTTATATTATCACTGTTTTCATTTTCATTCAATTTTATTTTTTAAAATTCCCTTAAATCCACTATACCTCAATAAAGATTTTTTTCCTTGAGACTTCCTCTTTGATCCATGATTATTTAGAAGTTTGTTGTTTAGTGTTAGATTTTTCTATTACGTGACTGATTGTTAGTTTGATTCCACTGTAGTCAGAGAACACACTCTAAATAACTTAAATCTTTATAAATTTGGTTTTTGGTGTGGTTGAGTTCTTCATATCCTTGCTGATTTTCTATCAGTGTTGAGAGAAGGATTTGAAATCCTCCAACAATAATTGTAGATTTGTCTGTTTCTCCTCTTAGTTCTATCTGTTTTTGTGTTTGCAGCTCTGCATACATATTTAGGATTGTGTCTTCTTTTTTTTTTTTTTTTTTTTTTTTTCGGTACGCGGGCCTCTCACTGTTGGGGCCTCTCCCGTTGCGGAGCACAGGCTCCGGACGCGCAGGCTCAGCGGCCATGGCTCACGGGCCCAGCCGCTCCGCGGCATGTGGGATCCTCCCGGACCGGGGCACGAACCCGTGTCCCCTGCATCGGCAGGCGGACTCTCGACCACTGCGCCACCAGGGAAGCCCAGATGATGTCTTCTTGATTGACCATTTTATCATTATGAAATGTCCTTCTCTGTCTTTGGTGATTTTCTTTTTTCTGAAGGCTACTTAATCTGCTATTCATATAGCCACTCCTACCTTTTTCTTAAACTAACGTTTGCATGGTGTATCTTTTTCCCTTCTTTGACTTTCAGGCTACCTATATCATTATATTTGTAGTGAGTTTCTGTAGACAGCATATAGTTGAGTCATTTTAAAAATCCATTTTCTGAAACTCTATATATTGATGTATCCATTGGTGTGTTTAAGTCATTTACTTATTTTTTTTTTTTTGCGGTACGCGGGCCTCTCACCTTTGTGGCCTCTCCTGTGCTCCGGACGCGCAGGCTCAGCGGCCATGGCCCACAGGCCCAGCCGCTCCGCGGCATGTGGGATCCTCCCGGACCGGGGCACGAACCCGCGTCCCCTGCATCGGCAGGCGGACTCCCAACCACTGTGCCACCAGGGAAGCCCAAGTCATTTACTTTTAATTATTGAGTGAGAGCTTAACTCTGCCAGCTTAGTTTCATTTTCTGTTTTTTCCTTTTGTTTTCTGTTTTCTTTCACTTTTTTTTTCCATGGTTTTCTTTGGATTACTTGAACATTTTTTTTTGAATTCCATTTTGATTTTTCCATAGTGTTTTGAGTGTATCTCTTTGTGTAGAGTTTTTGGTGGTTGTTGTAGATATTGTATTATACATAATTTATCATAATCTACTGGTGTGACATTTTACCACGAGTGAAGTATAGAAACCATATCTCCCTTTAAGTCCCTTTACCCTCTCTCATTTATATTTGCCTTTATTTCCTTCACATTGATAACTGTATGAGACAATGTTATAATTTGTGCTTCAACCATCAAGCATCATTTAGAAAACTCAAGAGGAGAATGAAAGTCTTTTGTATGTACCCATGCTTTTATTCTTTCTGTTGTTCTTTTCTTCCTTTCTGGTGTTGCCAGTTTCCTTCTTTTATCATATCCTTTCTGTTTAAGAACTTCTTATTCTTTGAGGTAGGTCTGTTGGTGACAAATTCTCTTAGTTTTCCTTTATCTGAGAACATCTTGAATTCCCCTTTATTCCTGAAGAATATTTCCACTGGATATGGTATTCTGGGCTGACAGTTCTTTATTTTCAGCCCTTGAAAAATGTTGTTGCAGTCTTTCTGGACTCCATGGTTTCTCATGAGAAATCTGCTGTTATTTTAATTGTTTTTCCTTTGTAGGTAAAATATTGTTTCTCTCTCATTGCTGTTAAGAATTTTCTTTGACTTTGGTTTTATGGAGTTTGATTATTATGTGTCTTGGCAGGAATTTCTTTGGGTTTATTCTGTTTAGGGTTTGCTCAACTTCTTGAATCTTAGATTTATGTCTTTTTCCAAGTTTGGGAAAATTTCAGACATTCTTAGAATGCATTTTCAGTCCGACCTTCTTTCTCCTCTCCTTCTGGTGCTCTGATTACATGACTGTTGGATTTTTTGCTATGGTCCCACAGATCTGGAGGCCCTGTTTATTTATTAAAAAAATTTTTGTTTTCAATATATTTCCTCTTTGTTGTTCAGATTGGGTAATTTCTGTTGTCTTCAGGTTCATGGTTTCTCTCCTATGTCTTCTCCATCCTGTTGCTGAGCTATCCAGTGAGTTATTTTGGTTTGTGAATTTCATTTTCAGAATTTCTATTTGGTTCTTCTGTATATCTTCTATTTATTTGCTGAGACTTTCTGATTTTTCATTTGTTTCAAGTCTTCATAATTGATTATCGAAGCATTTTTATGATGGCTACTTTATTTTTTTTTAATAAATTTATTTATTTTATTTATTTATTTTTGGCTGTGTTGGGTCTTTGGTGCTGTGCGCGGGCTTTCTCTAGTTGTGGCAAGCGGGGGCTGCTCTGTGTTGTGGTGCACAGGCTTCTCATTGCGGTGGCTTCTCTTGTTGCAGAGCATGGGCTCTAGGTGTGTGGGCTTCAGTAGTTGTGGCACACGGGCTTAGTTGCTCTGTGGCAAGTGCGATCTTCCAGGACCAGGGCTCGAACCTGTGTCCCCTGCACTGGCAGGCAGATTCTTAACCACTGTGCCACCAGGGAGGCCTCATGATGGCTACTTTAAAATCTTATTCCAACATCTATTTGAGATTATTTCATCATCCATTTTACTTTGGTATAAGCATCCATTCATCATCCTTTCTCATTCAGGTTGTGACATTCCTTGTTCTTGGTATGATGAGTGATCTTTTTGTGTTGTCTTGGAGATTTTTGGATTATGTTATGAAACATTGGATTTTATTTAAATCTTTTGTTTTAGCAGGACTTCTCTAAGTGTAGGTCTCATGGTGTAGGTCTGGGGTACTACACGGTGCATGTAAAAATCCAAGTTTCCCACTTAGACTCCATTGAGAACCTGGTGGTGTAGGGTGCCTCGTTACCACTGGGCCTCTGCTGACACTCACCTGGCTAGGAGGGGGAGGGTGCTTTATTACATGCTTCCCATGGGGCCTCAACTTAAACCATGGGAGATGAGCCTATTACCACTTGGAGGGGGTGATTTTACTGTATCTCGAGATGATCACATGATTTTTCTTCTTTAGTCTGTTGATATGGTCATTCATTTTTGAATATTGAACTAATATTGAGTCCTGGGATTGGGATTGGTCATGATGTCTTACCCTATTTGACATTGCTAGATGTAATTTGATAATATTTTGCTGAGGATTTTTGCATCTGTAGTCATGAAGGATATGGGTTAGTAGTTATCTTTTAATGTTTTTGTCTGTTTTTGGTATCTGGGTAATGTGGCCTCAGAATGAATTGGGAAGTATGCACTACTCTTTTCTTCTTTCTGGAATTCTTTATGTAGATTGAATCTTATTTCTTTGTTAAATGTTCGGTAGAATTTACCAAGGAATCCATCTCTACCTGAAGGTTTCTTTGTTGAAAGGTTTTATGTTGAGAATTTTATTTCTTTAGTAGATATAGAACTATTCAGATTTCTTTCTCTTACTGACCTTTGGTGGTTCGTGTCTTTCAATGAATTTGCACATTTTATCTAACTTACTTCATATATTGGCATCAAGTATAACACTCCACTATTATTTTCTGATGTCTGGAGGCTCTGCTGTGATAACCCCTCTTTCATGCATAATATTGGTCATTTATATCTTCTTTTTATTCTTGACTAGTCAGGAAAGAAGTGATAAATTTTATTGATCTTTTCGAAGCACAGCTATTTGTTTCATTGATTTTCTCTATTGTTTGCTTTCTATTTTATTTTGTTTCTGCTCTTTAAATTTTTCTTTCTTCTCTCTTTGGGTTTAATTTGCTCTTCTTATTTCATTTCTTAAGTTGGAAGCTTAGGCATCGATTTGAGACCTTTATTTTGTAATATAAAGTTTTATGCTGTAAATTTCTTTATAAGCAGCATATGAACTGGGTCCCATAGACTTTGGTATGTTTTCATGCAAATCAATATATCTGAGTATTTTCCATATATCTTCTTATGGATTTGTAGCTTACTTCCATTTTATTATGAGACGATGTTGTGTATGATTTTAGTTCTTTTAAATTTGTGGATGTTTGTTTTATGGCTTAAAATATGGTCTGTTTTGGTGAATTTTTCCTTGTGCATTTGAGAAGAATGTGTATTCTGCTGCTGTGTGTGGTGTGTTCTATAAATGTCAGTTACGTCCGGGTGGTTGATAGCCTTCCTCAGGTATTTTATATTCTTATTAAGTTTTGTTTTGTTCATTCTGTTGATTACTGAGAGGGGGGTTTTGAAGTCTCCTAATTGTGGATTTATCTGTTTTTCCAGTTAGTTCTATTGTTGCTTTACATCTTTTGAAATTCTATTGTTTGGTGAACACACAGTTAGAATTGAGTGTAATTGGCTCTTGGTCATTATATGTCTCTCTATCTCTGATAATATTATTTGTTTTGAAGTCCATTTTGTCTGATTTTAATGTAGCCATTCCTGCTTTTTTTGATTATTGGTTTCATGGAATATTTTTCTCCAGCTTTTTACTTATAGTGTATTTATATCTTTATATATAAAATGGTTTCTTTTAGCCCACAAATAATTGGGTTTTCCTTTTTCATCCACTCTGACGATTTCTTTTAATTGACATTTTTAAATCATTTTCATTTAATGTGCCTGCTGATAGAGTTGAATTAAATTTACTATTTTGCTTGTTGCTTTTATTAGTCCCATTTGTTCTTTGTTCTTTTTCTCCTCTTTTTCTTCCCCCTTTGAATTAACTGAAGTTTTAGAAATGATTCCATTTTGTGTATGCAATTAGTTCATCAGTTATAGTTTTTAAAAAACATCTCAGTTGGGCTTATAATATATGTCTCTAATTTACCTTGTCTGTCTTTGAACAGTATTATACAGTTTCACAAGTAGTCTAAGAGCCTTATAAGAGTGTGCTTCGAATGCCTCTCCCTGTGTTTGTACTATTGTTGTCATACATTTTACTTTGACATGCTATCAACCCCTTATCACAAAGAATCTTTTATATTTATTTTTACCATTTCTACATTCTTTTGTGTAGATGTATGTTCTGTCTCGTGTGAGATCCCTTCTGATTGAAGAGCTTCATGAACAATTTTTTTAGCCTGAGTCTTCTGGCAGTGAATTCTCTCAGCTTTTTTTTGTCTGTGAAGTCTTTATTTTACCTTCATTTTCAAAAGATATTTTTTTCTCTGTATAGAATTTTGGGTTGACAGGATATGGGTTTTCTTCCCTTTCATCACTTTAACTATATCACTCCCGTGTCTTGTGGATTGCATTGTCTCTGATGAGAAGTCTCTTTCAATTGTTATGTTTCTTCCTCTGTCTATAATCTGTCTTTTATTTCTGGCTACCTGCAAGGTGGTCTCTTTATCCTTGGTCTCAGCAATTTGACTAAGATGTGTCCCAGTCTTTACAGGGTTTAAGTGTAATTTTTTTCTGGTGGTGGTGAGGAGCAAGTTGGTCCAGTCCTGCTGCTGTATCCGTGTGGGCTGCAGCAGGGGTGTGAGCTTAGGATCATCCCATCACTGTCAGCCTAACTCCAATAGAGGCCTTGGTCTTGAAGTTGCCCAGATTCAATTTGTGTTGCTAAGCAACACAAGTTAGAGCATCTTGAGACTTCCTGTCTGAATTTATCGCCAGGGTTAATTTTCAGATAACATGAGATAATTCAGAAGTGATATCACTGTAAATATATGCTCTTTTTTTTTAATTAAAGGAGGTTAGATTCAATGAAGAACAGCAAAAGGAAAAGGATCAGCCTAATGAGGCACCTGAGGAGGAAGCAGCCACTTTACATAAAGCTAGCACTGCTTTCCGCAGGAGTGCACTGGAGAAGAAGCAAGTCAGTTTGGGAAGGAGTCAGATGACCAAGAGATTAGAGCCAAGTTTAAACTGGAAGACCACTGTTGATGCCAGAGAGTATGTAGACACTTACATGATGGGTTTTCTGATACATCCTTGCTAACCACACAGTTGCCCAACTTTTCACATAACTTAGTTTCATCAGAGAAAACTACAAAGGAGATACTCAGACCTTCCTCCATAATACAAGTTGGTTCCTTCCTGCCCTCTTCATGTTCCAGGCAGAAAGATTTGACATCAAACAGCGTTTGTGTGCAGAGCACCACGGAGGGAGAGCCCAATTCACTTTCATGTGGTTGGTGAGTCAGGGCAAATAACACATGAAAAAGATGATAAAAACACATGGAGGAATCCCATTGGAAATGTAAACATTGTGGTAGGGACCTGATTAAGTAAGTGTTAGAAGAATTCCGATTTAAATTATGTGATTAAATGTACAATTATGTGTAGTTAATTAGGGAAAACTTCATAGACGTGGTATCTTGTATGTTAACAGAACTTTAAGTAAATACTGTAAAAAAGGATAGAACCACAAACATGAATGGTCTGAGTAAAGTGGACACTGGTTTGATGAACGTCTGAAATATACAAGCCTAGTTCCATTTAGGACCCTCTGTAAATTGGTGCCAAAGCAAAGATTAAGGGCCAACGTTACCAACACGTAGCAGTCAGAAGCACCTAGAGCACTTTTTAAAGTTTAGCAAATAGGTTAAAAGTTACAGCCTATTTTTATTCCATGTCATCCCTTTATTGGGTTAAGAACCGGGTCCCTGCTGGTCACATGGGTCCCTCACCTGCAGGGATTCTGAGAACCACAGGTGATTGTATTTTGAGTGCAAACTCAGAGAGCTGACAGAGGAGTCCTGTGGAAGGAGGAGACATGCTTGGTCCTCTTAAGTCTCACTGATTTTGGGGTGTTTGACCTTTGTGGCTCTGTTTGAAAGAGTGAGTCTGAAAATGACAAATGTCTGGGCTACTCTGTTAATGGGGGGGTGAATTATAAAATACTGCTTTTTGCATGTGCTTATTTTCTTCAATTAAGAATTCACTAAACAAGTATTTAATGCAAACCCAGTACATGCCACGGTGTAGACTAAGCTTGAGAATATCCAGAAAATCAGGCACAGGACCTGCTGCAATGTCAGGTGGGCAAGGTGGAAAAACAGGCAACTGTGATCCAGGACAGACTGAAGGACCTTCCCAATGATGGCAGCCTATGAAGACCTGTCTCTAGCGCAAAGAAATACTGGACAAAGTGTTTCTTCCATTACATAAAACGCGAGGCTGTGCTTGAAGGACAAAAGGGACCTCTCAGGTGTCGGATGAGACTGGAGCTCATAGTCATTCTCTGGGTTAGGAAAACACATCATTTGGATGCATGAAAATGATGCAATATTTGTATACATTTCTATTTTAATTTCCTGTTAGTCAGCGTAAAGTAATTAATAAAATTAATATTTCTTTAGGAACAAAAGCTCACTAAGAGACACCCAAGAAGAAAAACATGGAGGAAGACTTGAAAAGTCCAGACCATCTACTTCACCTGGAAGAGCACAGTTAATTCGGTGAGTTTCTGTTAACATGACCAGTTCTTTAAAGCCACCCCTATGCAACAGGCTAGTTAATGCTGGTTAATGGTGTTTTACTTTCACATTAGGGTCCTAAGATATCTATATTGACAGTTAGTAGGAATGCTGTAAAAATGGTCATAGTGGATTTCTTTAAATATATTTACAGAATATCCTTTTAATGTGGAGTTACTTTAATACAGTGATCTACTGGTATTAGCTAACTCTTTGTAAATGAATATATTTGATGCAAAAAGCAGTTAACTAAGTGGTAGCAAAATTGGGCTCTTATCTGATCTCTGGCCTCTGAATAATCATGTCATAGCAAAATTGTCATCTTTCTGAGCCTTACTTTACTGGTCACTGATGGCTCTGCCGATTCTAAAGTGATAAATGTTATTTCTCATTAAAACAGCCATTCATAGAAGGCCAACTAATAAGCTTCTTACCCAGTTTTCAGTTTGATGACAAAAGTGACATATCTGGGAAGAAGGTTCAGCCATTTTTACTCTAAGGTGGTGGAGGGAAGAAATGACAGAAATTTCACATTTTAAATTTGCACACTTGGAAAAAAACAAACTTTAAGACACTCTACAACATGTATGCCATTTTGGGGAGTTAGACATAAAAAACTATTAATTTTTTGACAACTTTTAAAAACTTTTTATTTTGAAATAATTGTAGATTCACAGAAAGTTGTGGAGATAGTGCAGAGAGGTCCCATAGACCCTTCACCTAGCCTCTCCCAATGGTTAAATCCTACATCCTACGTAACTGTGGTACAAGATCAAAACCAGGAGGTTAACACTGGTACAATGTACGGGTATAGTTAGTTCAATGTCATTTTACCCTGTGCAGGTTTGTGTGATGACCATGGCGACCAGGCTAGAGCACTGTTCACCCCGCACAGATGTCCCCCCACTGCCCCATTATAGCCACAACCCCCGTCATTCCCAGCTCCTAACAACCATTCATCTGTTTGCTATTTTCATAACTTTGTCATTTTGGACCGCCATATAAATAGATTCATACATTTTTTTATATTGACTTTTTTCCAACACCATTATACCCTTAAGATCCACCTAAGTTGTTGCATGTATTAATAGTTTGTCCCTTTTAATTGCTGGGTGGCATTCCATTGTATGGATATACCATGCAATGGTAGTTTTTAAAATTATTCACGTATTAAGGCACCTTTTAGTTGTTTGTGGTTTTTGGCTATTAAAAATAAAGCTGCTATGAACAATCACATACAGGTTTTTGTATAGATGTAAGTTTTCATTCCTCTAGGATAAATGCCCAGTTGCTGGCATAGATAGTAATTGTGTGTTTAGCTTTTTTAAGAAACTGCCTACCTTTTCCAGACTGGCTGCACCATTTTATGTTCCCACCAGTGACGTATGAGAGACTCAGTTCCCCCTCATCCTCGCCAGCATTTGGTATTGTTGCGTGTTGTATTTCAGCTGCTCTAAAAGCTGTGTAGTGATAGCTCATCGTGGTCTTAGCATTTCCCTAATGGCTCATGATGTTAACATCTTGTCATGAGCTTATTGCCGTCCCTTTATGCTCATCAGTGAAATGTCTCTTTATGTCTTTTGCTCATTTTCTAGTTGAATCATTTGTTTTTTAAATGTTGAGTTTTGAGAGTTCTTTATCTATCCAGGATATCCTTGGTTATGTATGTAGTTTGCAAATATTTTCTCCCTTTCTGTAACTTGTCTTTTCATCCTCTTAATAGGGCCTCTCAGAGAACAATTTTTAATTTTGATGAAGTCTGATTTATCAATTTTTTCTTTTATGGATTGTGCCTTTGATGTCACGAAGCCCTTGGTCCTGAAGATTATCTCCAGTGTTTTCTTCCTAAAAGTTTAATAATTCTACATTTTATATTAAAGCCTGGGATCCATTTTGAGTTAATTTTATATAAAGTATGAGACCTAGGTCAAGACTCATTTTTTTTAACCTATTGATATTCAGTTTCTCCAGCACCATTTGATGAAAAGGCTATCTTTCCACCTTTGACTTGCTTTTTCACCTTCATCAGAAATCAGGTGGGTGTACTCGGGTGGGGCTATTTCTGGGTCTTTATTCTGTGCAGCTGACTTTTATGTCCAGCCCTTTGCCAACACCATACATTCTTGATTACTCTAGCTCTATAGTAAATCTTGAAATCTGGTAAAGTGATTCCTCTCACTTTATTATTTTTCTTCCCCAAATCGTTTTGACCTATTCTAGCTTTTTTCCTTTCCACATACATTTTAGAATGATCTTGCTATATCTAACAGAAAAAACTTACTGAAGATTTTGATAGAAATTGCATTAAAACTCTGTATCAATTTTGAGAAAATTGATATCTTTACTATGTAGACTCTGCCAATCCATGAACACTGCATGTCTATTTATTTAAGCCTTTGATTTCTTTTACCAGCAGTTTGTGATAGTTTTCAGCATATAAGTCCTGTACATGTTTTGTTAGATTTACATCTAGAAGTAGAAACGCCAGTACTATGTTGACTATCAGTGATCAAAGTCCTTGCTTTTTCTCAATCTTAGGAGGAAAGCATTCAGTCTTTCACCAGAAAGTATGATGATAAGTTTTTGTACAGATATTCTTTATCAAGTTGAGGAAGTTCCCCTCTATTCTTGGTTTTCTGAGAGTTTTAATCACCATTGGGTGTTGAATTTTGTCACCTGTTTTTTCTACATCAGTTGGTATGGTCATGTCATTTTTCTTCTTTAGGCTGTTACTGTGGTGGATTACAATGGCTGATTTTTGAATACTGAATCAGCCTTGCATTCCTGGAATAAACCCCACTTGGTCATGGTGGGCTCATTCTTTTTATATGTAGCTGAATTATGTGTGCTTAATGGTATGTTAAGAATATTTGCATCTACACTCATGAGGGATATTCAATAATAGTGTTTTGTTTTTGTTTGCACTCTGGTTTTGATATCAGGCTTCATAAAATGAGTTCCCTTCTCTTCTGTTTTCTAGAGGAGATTGTATAAAATTGGTGTTAGTACTTCTATGCCTGTTAAAATTCTCCAGTGAAATCATCTGGAACTGGAGACTTTTGCTTTGAGTTTTTAAATTATGAATTCCATTAATAGTTGTAGTGCTGTTCAAATTATGTGCTTCATATTGGTTAAGTTACGGTAGTTTGTACCTTTAAAGGAGTTGGTCCGTTTTATCTAAATTGTCAAATCAATGTTCAGTGGTTCATAGTTTTCTCTTAGTATCCTTTTGTTGTCAGCCAGATCTGTAGTGATATGCTACGTTTCATTCATTTCTGGTACTGGAAATTTGTGTCTTCTCTTTTTTTGTCAGTCTTGCTAGAGCTTTGTCAGTTTTATTGATCTTTTCAACAAGCAGTTTTTTGTTTTTATAGATTTTTCAAGTTGTTTTTCTGTTTTCAATTTTATTGATTTCTTCTCTTTATTATTTCCTTTTCTCTGTTTTCTTTGGGTTTGTTTTGCTCTTCTTTTTCTAGTTTCTTTAGATGTGAGTTTAGATGACTGAATTGAGACTTCTCTTTTCTTATGTAGGCCTTTAGTGCCACGTAGTTCTCTTTCTGCACTGCTTTAGCTATGTACCAAAAAACTGATATATCTTTGTGTGTGTATGTATATGTGTGGCTTTTTTCAGTTTTATTGAGATATAATTGACATACAGCTCTGTATAAGCTTATGGTGCACCCTATGACTTGACATACGTGTATTGTGAAATGACTGCAATAGGCTCAGTTAATTTACATCCCCTTATGTAGTTGCAAATAACTCTGTTTCTATGATGAGGACCCTCAGACTTACTCTCTAAGCGACTTTCAGATACACCACACAGCAGTGTTAGCGTAGTCATCTCGTCATACACCACATCCCCAGCACTTATTTATCAGATACCTGTGTGTAGCGTTTGGCTACCTTCCCCCAATTTCCCTCCCTCCACCTCTGGTAACCACAAGTCTGATTTCTATGAGTTTGGTTGTTGTTTTGTTTTTGTTTTCTATTTTTAGATTCCATGTATAAATGAAATCATACAGTATTTGTCTTTCTCTGACTGATTTCACTTAGCATAATACCCTCCAGGTCCACCCAGGTTGTCACCAAAGGCAGGATTTCCTTCTATTTTTATGACTAATATTCCATTGCATGTATGTATCACGTCTTCTTTATCCATTCGTCTGTCCATGGACACTTAGGTTGCTTCCATGTCTTGGCTATTGTAAATAATGCTGCGGTGAACATTGGGGTTTACTTCATTCTTAGGTAGACCCGATCTACCAGATTTTCCTCTTTAACCAACGCAGGTTTCCTGACATCTTTTGGACAAGAGGATACATAAAACTGAAACTCAGCTCCAGGCACTTCAGTTCAGGATTTCCCCCCACTGTGGCCCAGAGGGCACGGTTGCACCATTCTGCACTTTTGAAAGTACAAGAATTGGAGCTCTCTGTGCTGAAAAACCTTTGAAAAATTAAGAGAATGGTACAACCTTAAAAATAACAAAACTTGACAATTACCCATCCTCCTACTATGCTTCCAAATGGAAAAGACTAGGAAAGAGTTTTATGGAAGAGAGCACCTGGGGGGATGGGGAGAGAAAAGGAGGGAGAGAAAGAAAGAAGATAAGAATGAATTCACTATGTTCCCAAGGGCTTGAGTGAACTAGCCTGCGTCTGTGACCTTGATGTTAAGCTGGAAGCCTCTAGAGCAGTGAGGAATAAAGTGAAGTCTCTCTGGTAAGGGAATAAATGCCTTCCCTTTAGGGCGCTGGCAGCACTGCCCAACTGAACTTTCTGCAGTAATGGAAATGGTTGATTTCTGAGCTGTCCTGTACGGTAGCCACTAGCTCCCTATGATTATTGAGCACTTGCAGTGGGGCCAGTGTGACTGGAGAACTGAATTTTTAATTGTATGCAAGTTTAAGTAAGTAAATAAAAGAAATGTACATATAAATAACCACATGTTAAGTCATTTAACTGCTATGACAAGTTGCAGTCTTTGGTCATTTACCTAATACCCTTGCCATTTCTTGCTATATTCTTTATTATTATTGCACCCATAGCAATAATACTGAAAAGCATCTGCTCCAGAGACGTGTTTACTCACCTCCTCATATAGATATTTACAAAGATCTTCCAGAACTCAGAAGCTGTTGGTACCTTATCCATTGCTTATGTACATGTTGCTGAAATAGTAACATTATAACCATGTCCATACTGTAGCATAAACATACTTATTATATGTTTTTTTTGTTGTTCTTAGTAAGAGTGCTGAAAAGATTGAGGAAATTATTAGTGAGAGCTCCTCAGAGAGTGAGGAAGATGAAGAACCACCTGACCATCTTCAGGAATCAAATGCAGATTTGCCATCAGAATACTGGCAAATTCAGAAGCTGGTGAAATATTTGAAGGTGAGAGAGAAACCTTTTGTACTATGTTTGCAATGTTTATTTAAAATTTTTTCCTAAAAATGTATGTTCTGCTTCCAAGTTGACTATATATTTCTTTCAAGTAAGGGTAGTAAGTATCCCTGTTACTACTTAAGTGTGCACAGGGGAAGGTCCTATTACCCTGAGGATAGTGAGGTTTGTCCTCATGGAGCAGCTGGGCTGTCAGGTACCAGCCCTCTCCCCTAGCTGGAGAGCGGGCAGCGGGCCATGGCAGCCGTCAGATATTGTGACTTGCCACCATTTTACGATCTGCAGTATGATGGAGACACAAAAGTATATGAAAAGTCTATGAAATGCAAAATTGAATGTCTCTAGGTAATCTCAAAATAATACACCTGACATTGTAATTTACAAGATTATGCCTTAAATGTAGATTTCAACCAGCAGAGAAATGTTCACGTTGACCTGACTCTCCACTTACCATTTTCCAAGTGCAGCAATGTCTGTGATTGTTGAAAAATTTTGATGCGTTCATTGATACCCAAACAAGTCAACGAATGACACAGCTTAGAATTTATCCAGAGCTATGAGCTCAGGTCTTGGCATACCATAAAGGGACGTAGTCTTCAATTATTTGGCTTTGACATACGTTCATTTCAACTTGCAAGTTTTGCATCTGTATATATGCCTTTAATCTGGAGTTTTAGAACACAATTTAATTTTTAAACCTTCCACCCTCTGTTTCCCCACACAGCCGATGACTCTGTACCCTAATTCTGAACGGAGCGATAAACTCCTGTTCCGCCGCCCTCTGCGCTTACCTTCTGCTATACCTATCACAGTACAGCTTGTCTGTCTTATCAGCTACTCCTTGAGTGGGGAGACCGTACTAAAATCTTTCTGTGTATTGCTAGTAAACACAGGACTGTCCATCCTCTGCTCAGGAGAGATGGTGACAGAACAAGGCTGCCGAGGGGCCAGGCTGTCCTTCACTCTCAGGTCCTTCAGAACAGCTTTTCCTCCCTCTGAGCCTGAGTCGTCTGTTCCCTCTGCTGTGGATGTCTTTCCCCACCTTCTCTTCCTCCCCTTTCTCCCCCTTCTCCTTGTAGACATACTGTTTCCTTGCTGCATTTGCCCGCTCTATGTGGTTATTATTTTCTCCCCTGTCCATGGTTGCTTCAGAATCTTGCAATGAAAATATTTTGCTTTGTATCCATCCCAGCGATTGGGCGAGACCATTGTTAAGGCATGCACCCCACACTAATACTGTGAGTGTCTCTAAAAATACAGTAAGTTTCACTCACTTCTAAATCAGAAATGTATAGAACGCCTTTGTGCAATAGGAGGAGAGTTGGAGGATTTTTTGTTGTTTGGAAATGGTGGATTTCTTCATCACAAGTATTCTAATATTATTATTAATGTAAATAGGTACTCTTTAGTAACACGAGATAAAATGTTGAAAGGTCATAATTACAAGTAGATCTGCATTTCATGCACCTTTGTGTAAGTATCCTTAAACTGAAGAATGAATTTCTGGACCCATAGTTGAAAGCCTGCTGGAATCCATTTCTATGTGGTTTGAAGGTAGAATTCGTACGGAATTGAATACTATAGGATCAGGAAATCCAAGAGAAAATTGAGGAGACTAGAAAATGGTTGTTGCGCTTTCAGGCAGTTCGAAGGGATCTCAGAGGCTGGGTCTAGAATCATGCTTTATCTCCCCTCTATGCATTTCTTAGGGCTGTTACTTGAGGATAAGCTATCTGCACTGTCGGCTCCAGGCTCAGCTGGGTTAATGGTAGCAAGCGGGTTTGGAGACGTCTGCCCCTACTCAGAAGCGCTTCGTTCGGCTGGGCTTATTCCTGAGTACTTGCTGCAGTAATGGAGGAATCCAGGGTTCATCCCTGGGGCCACTTCCCCAGGTGTACCACCTCCTCACCTGGGGAAGCAGGAAGATGAAAGCATTCATTGAGAAAGCTGAGTTCAGCAGCAGGTGGTTTGCAAAATGAATCCCAGTGAGAAGACCAGAAGCCAGTGGCGTGTTGCCCTGATAGGGTGTGTTGGGGACTTGGAATAGGGCAGGGTCCTTGGGAGCGGCCAAGAAGTGGCCGAGAGAGAAGACCGGCCAGTCTGTGAGGGGCTGCTTTGGGGCGGTTTAAGTTTGAAGACAGTGGAATGTCCAGATAGAAAGGCCTGTACAAGAGTTGGAAATAAAGCATTGAAGCTCCAATTATTCATGAGAAATGGGGCTACCATTTTGGGACCCAGAGGAATGAAAGGCTTAGGAAGGAGTGTGGAGCAGGTGGGCATGTTTGTGTTTTTTTAAATTCATGATTGAATGTGACCTCTTAAAAGCTAATCAGAAAGTAGCTGTCTCTCACGAGTTAGCACATACAACTAAGGCAGTGTTTATGGATCAAAATATTTATGTTAAATGGGCAGTCTTTCTTTAAATATTAGTTTGCCATCTTATAAGTAGATTGCTTCATTCGCCTTTTTTTTTTAAATCTTAAAGAAAGTAACATCCTATTTGGTAACTTTATGCAACCAGTTGATGGATTAAAACGATTAATTAAAGGAAGATAAATAGTTAGGAAAGTTTGAAGCAAAAAGAGAAGAACGTTTACTTTTAAAGTAATTTTCCCTCCAACTGAATGTTCCTACACGCTAACACTGGGAAGGCCAGGTATGAAGACTGGGGAAAGATGGGCTTTTTAATGTAAATTCAGAAATGTGGTATCAGCCTGGAGTATGATATTGGGGCCAACTTTGTTTTCAAGTTCTAGAGGGGTGATGATGTTATCTGAACACAGGTCAGTCAGTGGAGAGTGGCTGGCGTGGACTGCTGAGTGACAGCTTATGATCACAGTGGCAGGGGCATCACATATTAATCCTCTCCCCCCATCCACCATGTGTTGGTGAGGGGTAGTGCCTCACTGATTTATACTGTGTGATCAAGCTTGTGTTGATTTCACCTTTCACGTGAGCCAGGCATCTTGCTAGGTCTTCTTCTGTTATGTATCCACAAACTCAGAGTTCTCTGGCCATGAGAAGTGAAGGTGTTTGGTGGTGCCCCCACCTCAGCAGTGACAGGGCTCTACTTCAGAGTGACATCTAGAAGACAGTCACATCAGGAATCCCTGGAGGCTTCTGAAGAGACTTTCCAGGCTCCCTTATTGGAATGTTTTAGATTTCCTCTCTGGAGAGGCAGTCTTGGCAAAGACATTTTCAGACTTGAAAACCTTTGTTTTTGTGGGGCTCGGTTCCTTCATGATCTTCCACGAACTGATTAAAACACACACACGCGCGCGCGCACACGCACACACGCACACGACCTTAATTGGTTAAGGGGTTCTTCTAAGTGGCAATTGGGAGTTATGTGGTTTTTTGTCAGAGGAATTTGATGTACTTTGCAATCAGCTACAGTTAATTAATTGCTTTCCCATTACTTGGGTTTGGGCTATGGAGCGGCAGGTAGTGTGATCCCTGTTTCGTTGGTGGAATAGCTGAGAAATACTTCGCTCCAGGCCACACAGAAGGTGGCTGTGAGTCGGGAAGGCGTCCAGGGGCCTCTGCTTATTGCTCATTGCCTGGTTATTCTGTCCCTCTGTCCAGAAATTCAGGGCCCAGGGGGCCTGAAGGCCTCACTGTTGAACATTCCTATTTTCTCTCCTGTTTGAGTCAGAGGCTAGTTACACATGGAGCACTTCTTCACAGAGGAATTCAGCGTTCAGTTTTGGGAGGCAGCAGCAGAGTGCCCTAGGTGTTTACTTAAAGAAATGGAGAAAAATGTGATAGTGCAGTGTTATTATTGTTAAGAAGAATTTTTCAAAAATGGAAAACAATTGTTCCTGCTTATGCAGCCAGATGAACTCCAGTAGTTAAAAAGAGAAATTAGAACCACTTTGCTGAGAAACAACCTTTAAGTTAATACATATGTTGTTACACGGATGTAGTTAATTTTAAAAATAGTCTCTAAGACAAAAAGAGTAGGAGGACTTTTGTACGGAAAAAAAATTACCTGTTACTAATCAGAAGATATTTAAATTCCATCTTCTAATGAAATTTCTACTCAGTAGAGTCTGCACTTGCATTTTCTTAAATAAGAAGTTTACTTATTCAGATGTGTGTGACTTGTATGTTTATAATGCCCACTAAGAAAGGATTAGTCCTCTTATTTTTATTACAGAGGACATGGTGGGAGTGATGGAGGGCCTCATCTGCAAAGGGGAATCCATGCTCTACAAATACAACAGTAACTTGTTTTCAGTTCTGAGCTTTAAATTCGCTTTGCCTCTTGGCTATCATAAATAAAGAGAAGTAGAGAAAAAGCAAAGATAATTAGATGATTATGATAAATACACTATCAAATCGTAACAGTGTATACCTCCCCTAGCCAGCATTATACGACCACATCAACTTAACTACTGAAAAATGACAATATGAAAAATCTCTGGGAAGGACTGTTAAGCTTTAACTCCATTCACTTCTTCATGGACACATACTATTAACTAGTCCAGCTAGAGCGTAATTAGAGCCTTCTCACTGCTGTCTAGCTACTCATTAAGATTTCTGACTATAAAGAATGTTGATATCTAAGGCAATTTAATGTAATGATCTGAAAATGTAATAGATCTTTTCAGGGAATTTGTTGCCTGATGTATTTACAACAAAAATAGTTTTTATTTCTCGAAGCATGCCTTCCCCCCAAATTTATTTGAGAGGCTAAATAGAGAAAACAAGCTTTGCCTAGTTCCCAATTTATATAATGCACTAGGCTGCTTTACTTTTTGTTTTAAAAACACATATTCAAGTCCTGTTACAGAAGTTTGCATGCTAGAAGAATTTCTAAGTATAAGGGTCGAGGAGTAAGAGGTACAAGATTTGGTATAAATGATGTTTCATTTTATATATGTCTGTAAATCTTTTGTCCCTTTTTGGTCCGCTGGCCTTTGAGATTCCTGCTGACAAGGGCTGTGGATCCTAACCCAGCTCTTGGTCTGGCTGGCTGTGGCCTCCTGTTATTTCTGTGACACACAGAGCGTAGCGGAAGCTTGTGTTCCTCTTCTGGTCCATCCTTTACTCTCTTCTGTATTTAAAATATGAAAGTATTATAACATAATGCATTAACATATGCTCATTGTAATTATTCAAGCCATGCAAAGGAATAAAAGTGAAAGCCCCCTTCCACATGTTTGTTTGTATACATACACATATGTGATTTTTATACATAAAATGAAGTCAGACTGTGATTCTACATTGTACCTTTTGTATTTAATGCTATGTCTTGGTGATCTTTCATATCAGCCTTACTCCTTTTAGTTGCTCCATAGTATTTCATTATACATAAATCAGTAATTTATTTAACAGTTCCCTTATTGATAAGTTTTTACCTTGTCTCCCCAAATCATGTAATTACAACAATGCTGCAGCAAATATGTTTACATATGCTTTGGATACGTACACTATTTCCGTAGGATGGATTCTTTGAAATGGAATTGCTTGGGTCAAAGAGTATGCACACTTCGAATGTTGATAGTTCTAACGGGCAGTTGTTCAATGGGTGTAAAAGTTCAGTCATGCAAGATGAATAAGCTCTAGATCTGCCATACAACACAGTACCTATAGTTAATAACGCTGTTTGTGCACTTAAAAAATTTAAGAGGACAGGTCTCACGTTAAGTGTTATTAACAGACAAAAAAGGGGGAGGAAACTTTGGGAGGTGAGGGGTATGTTTATTGTCCTGATTGTGGTCATGGTTTCACAGGTATATGCATATGTTCACACTCATCAAATGGTATACGTCAAATATGTGCAGTATTTTTGTATATCAGTTATACCTCAGTAGAGCTGTGTTAAAAAGAAAGAATATATGCACAGTAAAGTCTAAGTACTGCATTAATTTTTTTTTTTATTTCAGAGGGAAATAGTGAGAAGTGATCAACCAAGCTTGGTTTATGTAAAAATTTTTTTGATACTTCCTACAGAAAGCAAGCATCAGTTTACACTCTATCAGTAATATACCAAAGGTTTTAACCTCAGATACAGAGTGAAATCAGCCCAGCTCTTAAAAACAAAACAAAGACCCTGGTGCCCGGGTACCATTTTGGAATGGGGTCTGGGCATTGATGGTCTTCAAAATCTCCCCAGGGTATTAAAGTTGCTCACCTAGGATTGAGATTAACTGTTATAAATTCTAATCTGCAGTCTTTTTGTTTGTTTGTTTAATAGGGGGAAAATGTATCTTATGTGAATTTACCTATTCCTCATTGCTAGTGAGGTTCATAAATTTTTTCATACGTCAAGTAGCCATTGTATTGTATACCTTGCCTATTTTCCTATGTCTTTTGATTCTTGATGCAAATTAATCCTTTGTTTTTTATGTGCAAATAATTCCTTTCCGCTTGTCATATGTCAAAGCCAGATGACTGGCTCCCCCATTCTTTCCTCCAGTGATTGGAGATGCTACTTTTATCAAATATTGTCATTTCACTTTTAAGAGCTTGTTTCCAGATCTTTCTCTGTTACATTGATTTATTTGGATGTTCCCATGCTGTTTAATTACTATAGCTTTGGTATATTGTAATATTTGATTGGCCAGAGAGTTTTCTTAAAATATTTTAAATTACTTTTTGCATACTTTCCATTCCAGATCATCTTGAGAATCAAATTAAAAAGAAATCTAAAAAATGCTGTTGGGATTTTAGTTGGCTTACATGAATTTGTAAATTATTTCTGGATAAATTACCATTTTAATAACATTGAATTATCCTATTCAGGAACATGGTATGACCATTCATTAATTTAATCTTTTATATACTTCAGTGAAACTTAATAGCTTTTCCCCCATATATTTACAACACATTTCTTGTGAGATTCACTCCTAGATATTTTTACTATTATTATTTTGCCAATACTGGGATGGGAACTTTTTTCAAATTACATTTTTTTTTTTTTTTTTTTTTTTTTGCGGTACGCGGGCCTCTCA
>NC_041224.1:5283017-5323474 GCF_002837175.3 Physeter macrocephalus | reverse complement strand
GCTCCGCGGCATGTGGGATCTTCCCGGACCGGGGCACGAACCCGCGTCCCCTGCATCGGCAGGCGGACTCTCAACCACTGCGCCACCAGGGAAGCCCCAAATTACATATTTTGATTTGTTATTCTTAGTGTATGTAGAGTTACTCATTTTTGAATATCCAGTTACCCTCGTATCGAGTCACTTTACTGAGATATTTTTATTAATTATCATAATTATTCAGTTCATTCTTTTGAATCTTTTTAGAAAGACTGTTATATTTCCTACAAATTTTTCATCATTGCAGTAACATTCCAGTAGATCATCAATTTCTGTAAATGTTCCATAGTGGTTTGAAAAGAATGTGTAGGGAATCCTTGAATTGTTCCTTACCCGTTCCTGATTAAAAAAAAAAAAAATTCTTAGCAAGCCTGCAATCCAACAATCTGAGTCTAATTTCTTTTTTCTTCTGGAACAGCATCTTCTCTTTTTCCTTGGAGTTTCCTTCTGGTCTCATCTCTTGAGCCCTAGGTTTATGAGTGCTGAATTATCAGCATAAAATTGGCTTGCAAATAAACCGAAGGCAAAGCAATGTATTTTACTAGCTTGACTTACGTGGTTCTATGCCACTCACTTGGAGCTCTGACTCTTTACCATTTCTACTCCTGAGAGATGAAGAGCATCTCTGAGCCAAGCTCTGCGCCGGGCGCCAGCCCCTCTGTCATCATTAATAAACAGTCGTTGGCAGGCTTCACGGCTCTTGCTCTATGAGTGGCATGTTTGGAGGAAAAAATGCTGTGAACATTGAAAGCCAGCTGGACGGCTGTGATGGCTGTGTCACCTCGCCGGGTCTCACCCGCTGCCCCCTGACTGCAGACAGCGGGGAACAGGAGGAGACCTCTGTTCCCCCTCGCACCTCTGCCTGCCGTCCTGTCTCACGGGGTCCGACAGGACGCCCGGAAGGATGGCCCTGTGAACGTGCTTGCCAGCACACTGCCACCTCCCAGCTTCTGGCACCCTCTTCGGAACCGAATTACTCGAACACATGATGGGTCACCTCGGCCTGCCAGCCCCTTGTCCCCTGCTCCGGATTCCTGCAGTAATCGGAGTGGTCTCGGCTGTCCACGCTGGCCGGCTCCAGCCAGGGGCCTCTGCGGCCAAAGAGGGATCTGTGAGAATGTAGTCAGCTCCCGTTATAGCCCTCTCCTCCCCTCCAGACCAACCACCCTTGAATATTTTCTGTCGGTTGTGAACTAAAGGCGAAAGTGCTCAGCCTGGCCTTTGGCCCAGCAGGTCGTGTGGCCCGCCTGGCCTGTCCACTCACCTCGGCCTCCGGCCTCCTCCTGGCCTCCTCCTGGCCTCCCCCACGTGGCCGCGCCCACTCCTTTGACTGCGGCCTTCCATCACGCCGGCGCCTCCTCCCGTCGATGCCCCGGCCCGGGTAAAGCCCCCGTTGTGGGTTTCCCTGGCCCTCTGCCCCTCTTCCTTATGGCACCTCTTGGACTAAACTTTCCATTTATTGGGATGGGCTTTAACAAATTAAAATCATTCTTCTCCACTGAACTGCGAGCTCCAGAAAAGCAAAGACCGCGTCTGTTTTTGTTTACCGGGATGTCTCTAGGGCCCGGCATCGGACTCGGCAAAGAGTTAAGTAAATAAGAAGCAAATTTGTTGAATGAAAGAATACAGAAGTGATTTCAGGCAGCTTTCTCCCTGTTTTACTCTTGAATACATGCTTCATCTCAGCTTAGTCATGTTTATTTCTTCCTTATCAGCAGTAGGGGGAGGGGATTACTCTATATACCGGATAGGGTAATACTTCTTTATTTCAAAGATTTTATTTAAATCCAGGAAAAACATTATTTTAAAAAATGTCCTCTATTCATCTTTTAAGAAGAAATTTTGAGAAAAGCGAGAGATAGCAACATTCGTCTGATCTCGGCCTGTTTGAAGCGTGATCGCAACCACGAACGTCGGCCTCCTGGTCGTGGAAAGGAACCTGAGCTGGTAAAATATCCAAAGGCCGGTAGAGCCTGGAGATGTCTGAGAAAAAGCCGGGGATGGAGGACAAGTAGCAAAAGAATTGCATTAATTCAAGACGTAGGAAAGCTTATTGGAAGCATTCTTCAAAACCCTTCAGAAGCTAGTAAAATAATATTTTACTGCGTTTTTCTCCAGCTCTTAAAACCTCACAAATGCAAATGCGTGATAAAATGTGAAAATAAGTATTGGCAACTAATTACATTCTCAGGGGAGATTTAATTGAAAAGGAGCATATTCGCATATTTGCATTACTTCTCTTCAGTAAGATGTTTATGGCATCTGGTCAAAGTAGAACGGACATTTGAAAAATCCTTTGACATAACTGGTATTTAAAGAATAGCAATTGGCTAACATTTGTGGCTCTGTACATTGAATATTTTGGCTCCCATCCGCTGGTATTCATTCTGAAAGATTTATAATCCTTTGGGGAGTGTGGTCAGTGACAAGAGTAGAAGTAAATCCTGAAATGTGGAAAAACTAACTTTCCCTCATAAAAAACTGTTCTAAAAAAATCCCTCAAACCTATGAATATGTTTCCAGATTTTCAGAAAAAGCTGATGATTTACAGAAAAATATATTTTTTCTATAAGGATCTAACTTCTTAATGATAAATGTAAATTTTCCATCATTTGGCTTCAAAATTGGCCTAGAGATAATTCAGCAAAATACAGGGCCTTACCTTTTGGGCATCAGCTGCAGTTACATGACTTTTAACAATGTATGTCGTCAGTTGTGTCAATAATGAAATAAAACTCAAAAGGTGGAAAGAGTCTACAAGAGACAAATGAAAAGCACTTGAATTAGGAAGCAAAGCTTGTGCTGAGTGTCTAAGTAGAAAAGTGCTATCATCACAGAAACTAGAATGCAGGCATAGGCGTCAAGAAGGTCCTCCATCACGTGTGACTGAGAACATCCCTGTCCAGGGAGTGGCCTGGGGGGCAGAAGTGCCGTTGGACGACTTCTCGCCTCCTGCTTGTGCTTGAGTCTGGAGCCGCTGTCTCAAGAACCCTCTCGACCTGAGGCCCTCGGCTTCCATTTCAAACCTTTAATGTAGGAGCCCACCTCTGTTCCTGCAGGTGCCCCAGGAGGAGACTTCTGCCTCCTTTCTCCATTTAAATTCAGAAAAAGAGCCTTGTTTAATGAGTGTTGCCCTTATTTTCTTTGCTTTTCTTTTTTCTATATTATTTTCCTTAATTAATTATGGTTAGCACTTAGATTCTTCCTTATGGTTTACAAAATATCTACCTTTTTCTAAGAGGTGCTGGCGTGTGGGGTCCTGTGTCTGACAGCAGTGACAGAGGGTGTATTGCGTTATGTTTTAAAACCCAGTGTGGGGAAATTGGTGGTGTTGAAATTTCTCTTGATATCGAGAAAAAGATGCTAAAAGCTATAAGCACAAAACTTATTATTTTAAATGTAAGTAACAAAATTAAGGCTCTTGTCATTCTAAACTTAATCTTGACTATGGAGGACAGCCTAGAGTACCCGGGGGAAAGTTAGAATGAAAGCAGAAATGGCGCTCATAGCATTTTTAGAGAAGTGGAAGGAATGTTCTGGAAAGGAGTTAGTAGGAAGTCTGAGCCTAAGCGTTTCCTTCTTCACTTTCTGATGCTCTCACCCTCTACTGATCCCACTTTAATTTCTTATGTTAAAAGAAACGTACTGTGTTGAATTCACAAAAGGATTGGCATGTGTGCATTCGTGTGATATGAAGGAGGGGGTGGGTAGCTTGAAGATAATTTCCATTTTTTGTGCTAAGTCTATCTATCTACATACACATGTATGTAACATATAGCAATATGAAGTAATGATTTGCAAATGATAATAAATATAATTTGAAGGTGTCTTCCCTCAAAAAAGAGAGATTGATTTGAGGCCATTGCTACTATGTTTTGAGGTAGAAATCCAGGGCTGTCGTTTGTGAACACCTTTTACAAAAATAGTTTATTCTTGGCTCCATTAGAAATGTTGCTTTTGTGTCTTATGAACTATTTTGGGGACTCTTATTTGCCAAGTACTGTCAATAGCAGTAGAAGTAATATGTACTATGCTGTGTGCTTCAAAGATTTTCAAAGCGTTAATGATCAGTGGACATTGCTTAAGAATTCCTGCAATGGGGCTTCCCTGGTGGCGCAGTGGTTGCGCGTCCGCCTGCCGATGCAGGGGAACCGGGTTCGCGCCCCGGTCTGGGAGGATCCCACATGCCGCGGAGCGGCTGGGCCCGTGAGCCACGGCCGCTGGGCCTGCGCGTCCGGAGCCTGTGCTCCGCAATGGGAGAGGCCACAACAGTGAGAGGCCCACGTACCACAAAAAAAAAAAAAAAAAAAAAAAAAAAAAAAGAATTCCTGCAATGAACTCTGATTTAATTTCCTGGCAGGCCTGATTCACCGATCAATCATTAAAAATTTTTGAATCTCTTGGATTTTTTAAAAAAGCAATTCCCCACTACTCTTCACTTGTGGTGATTAGCTAAACAGACACTGATTTGCATGTTGGTGGGCCAGCGTTTCATTCACGACAGTGAAACTGTCTGTCTTCTCCTTCAGTCCACCCATCGGTCGGTCCCCGGGTTTAATGGAACTACCTTCTCTTTCTCAGCCCCACGGCCTCACTCCGCTTACTCTCGGTCCCAGTGTGGACGGCTGTGCTGCTTCCCACGTGGCTTTACTTTCCCCAGGTTTCCTCTGTCCCAGACTGTTCTGTGTACATGTGTAAGAATAATTTTCAGACACGGTTTGCATTGCAGAGTACACGGTTTGCATTGCAGAGTACAAGGTTCAGGGACTGCCTGTTACCTCCACATAAAACTCACGTTCCTCGGACCATCTCTCAAGGCTCGCCCCCGGCTCTATTTAATATCCTAATGCCACCTAATGTCGCGGCCGTGTAAAGCAGACAGACCACCTCTACATGCTGACTCTCGACTGCGACAGTGTTTTAGGGCGCCCTGCACAGCTTTCTTGTGCTTCAGCTCTGCATGATTCATTTAACAAATTATAATCCACTCAGAGAATTGAAAAGAATTGAACATGCTGTGTATGGGGACACACACTTCCCGGTTCATGGATTCATCACCCTTTAGCAAACTTCTGTGGGAGTGTGAGCTTACTTAACCTTCCTGTGGCCTTGCGTCTTTGCAGGGAGGAAATCAGACGGCTACAGCGATCGCGCTGTGTTCAATGAAGGACTTCAACTTAGCGCAAGAGACCTGCCAGTTGGCGATCCGGGATGTTGGAGGCCTTGAAGTTTTAATAAATTTACTTGAGACCGATGAAGTCAAATGTCAGGTGAGTGGCTGGATCACAGTGGATGAGGAGCCTCGTTCACGCCTTCACCTGCTTCTCTTCTTAGTGCTGGGCGTCTGCCCTTCCTGCTGCTTGTTTCTTGTCTTTCTTATTACTGACAACCCGCTTCCGCTGTTAGCTGTTTGCTGCTCTTGTCAACTCTCCGCTTTTCCTCCTTCTCTTTTGGCTCTTTTCCATTAGCATGTGCTTCTTAAATGATGAACGTTTGTTTACTTAATTGAAGGAAAATGCGGGGGGATGTGTATAACACCTGGGAATAGAAACTGTTCCCTTAGAAAACTTAATTGGGGAAGGATTTTAGGTAGGCTTGGAAGTTTTAAAAAATATAGCACTGGTTATGCATTAAGCACCCATTCATCTATAACTTTTTCTTCCCGTTTAGATTGGTTCCTTAAAAATCCTGAAGGAAATCAGTCATAATCCTCAAATCAGACGTCATATTGTTGACCTTGGCGGCTTGCCAGCCATGCTTAACATTCTTGACTCTCCACATAAGAGCCTGAAATGTTTGGCAGCCGAGACAATTGCGAACGTCGCCAAGTTTAAGAGAGCCTGGCGGGCGGTGAGACGCCACGGGGGCATCACCAAGCTGGTGAGTAAGCGCCACTCATGGAGGCGGGCACCCCGCTGTCCTTCCCGGCTCCTCCCGGACGTCAAATAACCACTGGGCGTGCTCTGGGAATCTTCTTTTTGTGTAACGTGTCCTTGAAAATTGTTTTTGTGTATTTACATTGGCAAGTAGCCAAAAAACATGTTCCACCTCATTTTTCAAAGAAATACAAATTTAAACAAATAGAAGTAATTTTTACGTATCCCATAGGTAGGTGTGTGGGCAGCATCGGTAAGAAGGTGGTGACTTACTTCACTCAGTCTGAAACTATCACAACATGGTTAATCAGCTGTACTCCAGTGTAAAATAAAAAGTTAAAAAAAAAAAATAGAGGGTGGTGAGACCCTCTGCAGTGGAACACTGTCTGGTAGCCCATGTCCTCTGCTGTGGTGACCTCACTATGAGGAAGTGTCCTCCATGGAGACAGTCAGAGCTGCAGGCACTTACTCATCTCATTGCTACTTAGAGGAGTGACAACTGAAAACAGCATGTTTTACAGTATGAGGTTAGTAAAATAATATGCATCCTATCCATAAGAAGCATCCACTGTCAGCTGTCAGTATTGTGTTTGGAGGTTTATATAGTAACATGGAATGTTTAATATTATATTATATAAAATCATAACAGGATTAAAAACTGATGATACCCATGATCCCAACTTTTAAAGACCAGAGCTAACAAGTACAGAAAAATCACTTGAAATAAATACACAAAATTGTTCATCAGGGGTTTTCTCTGAAATCACTACCAAATTTCCTTCCTACTTTTCTACATTTGCCAGTTGGTTGCGTATTACTTTTATATTCAGAAAAAATGATTATTTCAATAACTATCGCTGAAAGAGAAAAGTAGGCTCAGTGCCCCTGCCACAGCAGGAGGGATCTTTATGAAGTGCAGTATGGAAGTGCGTTTGTATCCTCACTGGATCTTGAGTCGCTACCACGGCTTTTATCACGCTGGATTGTCACCACTTCCCTACTTTAAGTTCCTGAAGATGAGAGACGTGTCTTATTCATCTTAGTGTCATCCTCAGCACCTCGCCCAGGACCTCACACATATAAACAGTTAATAAATATCTATCGAATTAATATGGATTTAATGTGAATAAGTACACAGTGAAACATGTTCAGAAATTTACTGAAAGAGATTCTGTGTGTTCACTTTATCCACTTGTAATCTGTAGAGCACTATACCTTATAATCATTTGCCTCAAAAACAAGGTGGACTTACGGCTGGATAGATGGATGAATAGATAGTTAGCTATGTGGTGAAACAGACGTGGAAGAATGTTAATTATAGAATCCAGGGGGTGGGTATGTGGATGTTGCTGTATTCTTTCAGCCTTCGTGTGTGTTTGAAAATTTTCATAATAAAACGTTGGGGGAAAAGGTAGTTATTACTGTGATTATCACTGTCCTGCTTAAATAATGAAATCGTATGGTAGGCTGACGTGGCTGTCCACTGAAACTACTCCCATAAGAATGAAAGACAGAACACTAACATGTTTTTATGGACATCTTACGCGTCATGTTTAGGGGCCTGGAGTTTGGACAGTTACAGTCACGTAATCAAAATAATGACATACATTTTAATTTAATTTTAAATAATAGCAAAATTAGGAACAGGAAAGACCATTAATGGATAAACTTGAAATTGCTGGGTTGGGAACACACCTGGCTTCTCAAGCAGGATTGGGGATCCACTTTTGGTTGGGTACGTGTGGGGGGGTGAGTATGTGACACGCAGGCAAGAGTCCCCAACGAAGACTGGAAATGAGGGACGTCGCACAGTACAGAGATGAAGCCGCGGCTGGTTATGGCCCGAGAGCAGGGGCGCCAAGGGCAGGATCAGAGCAGGCAGGCGGGCACTGGCCGCGGTGGGGTCTGGGCACCTAGACGGCGTTCAGGCTCTGGAGGGGCAACTCGCTAAGACTGGGCAGGAGGTGTGGCGCCTGAGCAAAGCAGGGAGAGCGCACCCGGGCAGGGAGCGCTGCACGTCCCGTCCCGGGCCGTCAGTCCCGAGGCCAGTTTATGTGCTCCTCCGTGTGGAGAGTGTACTCGGTCCTTTCACTGAAAACCATTTCAAATGCCTCTAGAGGTGTAGATCCACAGAACAAGGCGGTGGCAATACAAGTATAAATATAAATGTAAATACATGTATGTCCCCTGCCACAGTGATGTCACAGCCTCATGGTCCTGGGGATGTGAGGGCAGTGGGGATATGGGCAAAAATATAAGCATAGTGGTGAGTATATTAGGTATTTCGAGGCAGTCAGTACTGGGAATAGTGGAGGAACTAACGGGGGGCGATCAATCAACTCTACTTGGAGAAGGAGGGTCAAGAAACAAATGAATATAACAAAACACAAACACACAGATACAGAGAACAGACTAGTGGTTACCACTGGGGAGAGTGGAGCGGGTAGAGGCAATACAGAGGATTAAAAGGTACAAACTACTATGTATGAAATAATTAAGCAACGAGGATCTATTGTATGGCACAGGGAAATAGAGCTATATTATTTTACAATAACTTTAAATGGAGTATAATCTATAGAATTACTGAATGTTGTACAACTGACACTAATATAATATTGTAAATCAACTCTACTTCAATGAAAAATTTAAAAATTTAAATGAATTAGTTAATTCACTAGGATAGAGAGAATTTTTTTAAATAATTTTTTTTTTTTAAAAAGAGAGGCTGGAGAGAGGAGATGTCACCTTTCTTGAATCTTGAAAGGTGAGTAGGTATGTATCAGGCAGACACATCAGGCCAAAGCATTTAAAGAAGATGAAGCCATGTTGGTAAAGGCCCAGAGCTGGGAAACGACACTGAATGTTTGGAAACTAAGTGGTGTAACGTGGCCAGACCTTGGGTGAGGTGGGCTGAGTCGTGAGAGACGAAGATTGAGGACCACGGGCATCACACACAGTCTTGTCCAAGAGCTCCCGAGTTTGGACTTTGTACAGATAACGAGGGACTAACTAGTACATAGACAGGTACTTTTAGACTGTCTTCCCTGTGTTCAAGCCCATTGTCTTGCTGTCCCGGGCCCGGTAGTTACCTGGAAGCCATGTAAATCGTCTACGCCCCGGTCCTTGGGCCGTAACTAATTAGACCGTGAGCGTCCTCCTGAGGCAAATCAGTGTCCTCTTTCCGGGAGCTTGGAGTTAGGGATCCGTGACTCAGTCCCGGCTACTGCCTTCTAAACGGTGGCCGTGGTTAAGTGGGCAGTATCATGGGATCTGGTCTCCAGTTATGCGTGGGATTAAGACAGCTCTGGGAAGCCCGGCTTCACTTCCTCCGCGGCCACCCTGCTGTATGCATGCAAATTGCCTCTCCCTCAAGGGCTTCAGAGACTTTTGGTTACTGCAGAGAAGGGAAAGGATCCTGGCTGCTGTGCGTTTGGTTTAGTTGGTTTCTGTAGTGTAGGGGGAGGGCCATGTCCTCCAAAGAGGCCTCGTGGTTTTAAGAGCGTTCAGGCCATTCAGCTCTCGCTGGAAAGTTCTCCTGGCTTTCGGGAGCCTACTTTTCTGAGATACCAGGGATGAGGGTGTGCTTTACAAATGTTACTAATGTAAATGTTAGAGCTGTATTAAGAAAATACTCTCTTGGGGGGATTAAATTCCTTGTGGGAAGGAAATGTAAAAGCTCCCAGATCTGGAGGAAGGTGTTTCGAAGGTTCTGTTTGTTTCTCTGACTGCTGTGTGGTACGAAAGTTAATTTCTTAAAGGATTCTTACTTCTGAGGGAGGTGAGCTTGGCAGCAGCCGTGCAGCGGTTGCGGGGTGGGTTAAGTCTTATCTCGAAGATTCCCGCTTATGTTGTATTGATCTGTTCCTGTAGGTGGCTCTGCTTGACTGGAGGCAGCACTCCACAGAAGCTGCTCGGCGGAGCCTGTACGAGGCCCGCGATGGGGAGGTGGCCCGCTGTGGGGCGCTGGCGCTATGGAGCTGCAGCAAAAGCTACGCGAATAAAGAAGCCATTCGCAGAGCGGGGGGCATCCCTTTATTGGCTCGGTTACTGAAGACTTCTCAGGAAAGCACGCTCATCCCGGTGGTGGGGACATTGCAGGAATGTGCCTCCCAGGTGTGCAGGCCAGCTCTGCTTCCCTTGCTCTCCCTCACCTTGACTTTCTTTAGTGGAAACATAACTTTTTTTTTGGCGGTACACGGGCCTCTCACTGTTGTGGCCTCTCCCGTTGCGGAGCACAGGCTCCGGACGCGCAGGCCCAGTGGCCATGGCTCACGGGCCCAGCCGCTCCGCGGCATGTGGGATCCTCCCGGACCGGGGCGCGAACCCGTGTCCCCTGCATCGGCAGGCGGATTCTCAACCACTGCGCCACCAGGGAAGCCCCGGAAACATAACTTTTAAGGTTAACATGACTACTAAGGAATTTTTTTTAAGAAGTCACCCTTCTATTTGAAAGAGAAGATCAAACTAATGGAAAATTAATTACATTGATACCTGGATGATCTATTTTTGAACATGTTGACTAAATTCTCTTATTGTTCTAACGGTGTGTTAAACTTGGACTCTGGTGTTTATTTACTAAGAAAGTTTTGTCAGTGTGGTTGTTAATAAATGTGTGAATAGACGCTTATATTTATGCATATTTTTGCGATATGTAACTATTAAAGTTTACTGTCCTAGGAGAACTACCGAGCCGCCATCAAAGCTGAGGGGATAATTGAAAATCTGGTGAAGAACCTAAGCAGTGGAAATGAGCATCTGCAGGAGTGCTGCGCCATGGCCATCTGCCAGGTACGGCGGGCTCTTCTCCACGGAGCGTAAGGTGCTGGCACGAGGCCCCATTCTCTGGGGCTGGGACTCAGGAGTCTGCATGTTTAACAAGAACCCCTAGGGATTGTCCTGCACACACAGGTCTGAGAACCACTGTCCTGTGGTAATGGCAGATGCCTTTAAATGACAGAAAGAAATCTGCTCCAGCATGTCTGATTACTTACAGTTCCGTAAGACACTTACATGTCTCTGTCTGCTAAAATGATGTACTTTGGTGTAAAATAGCCAGATATGTACATGGTGCCTCTATATCGCCTTTCATATATCCTATTCAAACACAGTGGTCTCGGGAAATATATCTCCCACCAAGACAAGATAGACGCATGAGTGTGTGTGTGTTGTGTGCGTATGCCTGTTTTATCTTTTTATTAATTTGCTTATTTTCGTCTTCATTAACTTTTTGTGGGTTACAAGTTTCATAGTACACACAAAAAATAGAATTGAATGGTAAGGGGAAAGAAAAGATGGCTTTGACAAATTCATACTTGGCTGGCTACTGGCAGCACCAGTTTCTGCTGAGTTAGAGTAGATCTCCTAGAAGAATGCATCTCAAAATGTGCAAAGTGAGAGAATGTGCCAGAAAGATGGAGTCAGAGAGGGGTTCGGGTCAGTCAGCAGAGGGTCGCGTGAGTTCTCTGCGGCGGCCATAACTGTACACACTGGGTGGCCTAAACAACAGCAATCTGTTTCTTCACAGTTCTGGGAGCTGGAAGTCTGAGATCCGGTGTCAGCAGGGTTGGTTCCTTCTGAGGAATCTCTCCTTGGCTTGTAGATGGATGTCTTCATGTTCCCCTGTCATTCTCCCTCTGTCTTCACATGGTCCTTCCTCTGTGCCTAATACCCTCTTCTTAGAAGGACACCAGGCGTTCTGGATTCGAGCCCGCCGCAGTGATCTCATTTAACCGTAATTACCTCTGTCACATGCTGACGCACAGGGGTGAGGACCTCAGCATCTGAGTTTTGAGGGACACAGCTCACTCATAACAGGGATATGTAATAGTCTTTTTTATTTTTAATTTTCATATAATTTTAACAGTTACTTTTCCATTTACAGTTATTACAAAATATTGGCTGTCTTCCCCGTGTTGTACGTACATCCCCGAGCCTGTCTCACACCCAGTAGTCTGTGTACCTCCCACTCCCCCACCCCATGGTGCCCCTCCCCTCTCTCCCCACTGTAATCACTAGTTTGTTCTCTGTATCTGTGAGTCTGCTTTTTATGTTATATTCACTAGTTTGCTGTAGTTTTTAGATTCCACATGTAAGCAATAGCATACAGTATTTATCTTTCTCTGACTTATTTCACTCAGTACAGTGCCCTCCAAGTCCATCCATGTGCTGCAGATGGCAGAATTGTGTTCTTTCTTATGGCTGAGTAGTATTCCATTATGTATTATATATACATGTGCCACTTCTTCTGTATCTATTCATCTATTGATGGACACTTAGGTTGTTTCCATTTCTTGGCAATTATAAATAGTGCTGCAGTGAACATTGGGGTGTATGTATCTTTTTGAATTAGTATTTTTATTGTTTTGGGATATATGCCGAGGAGTGGAAATGCTGGGTCATATGGTAGTTCTCTTTTTCGTTTATTGAGAAACCTCCGTACCGTTTTCCACAGTGGCCGCGCCAATTTACATCCCCACCAACACTGCACGAGAGTTCCCTTTGACTTGTATATATGCCTCATATGAGTATATTTTAAGGGTCAGCTAGAAATCGTGATTAATTTTTTAAAGTTGCAGTTGAGCCAGAACTGAAAGTCACTCACAGAAGGTAAACATGGCAGGTGCTGTGTGATGCATTGTGATGAGGATTTCTTGTAGGGGCCCTCATGGATGATGCATGGTGTGCAGTTCATGGCCTTAGAGAACAACTGTACACTTAGAATAATATCAAACCTATGCTAAACTTGTCATCTTTTGGCTCTATAAACTGGCAAGGATCATCTGTTGGGAACATCTATGCAGCCTGTATTTATTTCAAAGGTTGACACAAGCATGTGGATAAAAATGTCTGAATGACGTATCAGTTGCTGTTGATATAACCCACTGCTCTGGGCATAGAAACTCTGTTGGGGAAATTCCTCACTTCTTAGATTTTGGGGGTCATTAAAGATCTGACTGAATCCCCATCACTCATCTATCTTCTCTACTATGTTTTCCCAAGGCTCTGGGTTACATCACTGCAGAAATCCTCCATCCATGCATGTGGTATTCTAGGTTCCTTACCAACCTCTGCGTCTGTCTTGGTAGAAGCCCAGGCTACCCCAGAACTGGCTTGGGAGGATTGCCAAGTATGTAGAAACCTCTAGACGTTGCCAAAACCACGTAAAGGAAGAGCGACACTGTCAGATAGCTGCCAGTATAGACAAGAATTATATTTTACTTGAAGGCTCCTTCAGAAAATGATACTCTCTGAAAAGAAGTTTCATAGCTACTAGAATGGCAGCCTCTTTAGCAGTCACTGAAAGCTTGATGCGCCTTGATCAATGACAGCGTCTGCTTTGGCTTTTGTGTAGTGTGCAGAAGATGAGGAAACCCGTGACCTGGTTAGGCTGCGTGGAGGACTCAAGCCCCTGGCTTCTCTCCTCAGTAACACTGACAATAAGCAACGGTTGGCCGCTGTCACAGGGGCAATATGGAAATGTTCCATCAGCAAAGAGAATGTGACCAAGTAAGAGAAGGCATTCAGTGTTCCGTATTAAAATATGGCCATCAAAACACATTCTTCTGTTTTCATGCTATTTTAATAAAGAGTTGATTCTAATGCTACTCGTATAGTTTTCAAAGCTGTACATTCTGGACTACGTTGGCAGAATTAAGGGATTCTTCCCATCCCACCATCCGACAGGGGTTTTTGTGCCTCAGCAGGAGAAAGGGGGTGCTGACATAAGTCACTGTGCCAATGGACTGTTTTGCATGTGGGCAGCCATGTAAATGAGAAGTATCCCTGATATTTCCTGCAGAGACCTATCAAGGTGAGGGAATGAGTTTCCCACAGAATCTTTAGAAATGCAAGTGGTTTTATTCTTTTTCTTTTTCTGAAGATAAATGAGTCAGCTAAATGCCAACTAACCAGGTTAGTCTTAAAGTGTAGTCATTTTCAAATACGCTTTCGTTGATTTTTAAAGTATTTGTAAACTTTATGACCATCTGATTGATTTTAATCTATGAATTTATCTTTTTATATATTTTTAGAGTTTACACACTCTGTGATGGGTGTTCTGGGGCAACTCTTTCCCGTTTCAGGGTGATGACTTTCTTTAACAAGAAATTCACATGTTCTGTTTAACACACAAAAAGGTTTATTTTGCTTTGTTCGTGTAAAAGAATTCCTGTAACCTGAGGGAAAACCCTTAGCACAGTGGGATTGTCGACACTCAGATTTGGAAGCAGTTGTAGCGCCTTAGGGGCTGTACGGTGTAGCACTTAAGGGCACAGAAGGTCGGGTGTGGATGTTGACTTCACTGTTTACCAAGCTTCAGATTAGCCTTTTGACAACGGGGTTGTAACAGCATCCGTATCACAGGGTGGCTGTAAAGATGCAATGAGCATACGGTCGGCATTTGGTAAATTTTAGCTATCGGTATTATCACTAACATTATTATCAGCTAACTTTATACCAAAAATAATACTGTTTGCCTCTTTCCCTCCCTTCCCACCCTCTTTTGCTTGCGGTGAACTTAGATTGCGGGAATACAAAGCCATTGAAGCCTTGGTGGGACTTTTAACTGACCAGCCGGAAGAAGTGCTTGTGAACGCAGTTGGTGCGTTGGGAGAGTGTTGCCGAGAGCCTGAGGGCAGAGTCACCGTCCGCAAACGTGGCGGCGTCCAGCCACTCGTGGACCTCCTCGTGAGCACAAACCGAGCTCTACTTGTCAATGTCACAAAAGCGGTCGGTGCTTGTGCAGTAGAGCCCGAGAGTATGATGTAAGCGGCCCTGAAGGCTGAAAGCTTTTATTTGGGAGAGTTGGGGGAACACTGGAGAGTACGGAATGGTGTCATCTCTTAGAACTGGTGTGCACAAGTGACGGAAGAGTGAAATGTGCCCACATATAAATAACACAGGGTGACCAGATCATGAATTACGGAGCCACATTGTTCCCTCGGATGAGCTGGAGGGTTTTGATTAAAATAGCCAGTAATCAATCAAAACAGTGGGGGAATTATCATTAGGGGAATCACCTATACTTTATATATATTGATAACGATAATATAATAATACAACTGACAAAAAGAGAAGGGTGGATGAGTAGGTGTGCAAATTTTATCTTGCAATAAATCAATAGATAGTATTTAAAACATAATTTTATCTATCCATCCATCCATCCATCCATCCATCCATCCGTTTATCTATCTATCTCTTTTAAAAAAATATTTATTCATTTATTTTGGCTGCGCTGGGTCTTAGTTGTGGCACACGGGATCTCTGTTGCAGCGTGTGAGATTTTTAGTTGCAGCACACAGGCTTCTTAGTTGCAGCATGCATGAGGGATCTAGTTCCCTGACCAGGGATCGAACCTGGGTCCCCTGCATTGGGAACGTGGAGTCTTACCCACTGGACCACCAGGAAGTCCCATTTATCGATCTCTGTCACCTATCCATACATCCTTTATGTAGCTGTAGGCGTAAAGAGATACCTGGAATAATTTATATTAGCTGTTAACAATTATTATTTCTGGATGGTAGGATTTGGGATATTTTCTACTTTCTTTTTTATATTTTCTATACGATTTGTATGATGAATATGTATCATCTTTAAAAAAGTTAAAGTTCTTGTTTAGTACCTTGCACAATATCATTGTATTCGGAACAGTAGTGTATAATGGCTAAGAGTATAGATTCTGGAACCATTGCCTGGAATACCAGTCTCACCACTTACCAACTATGCTTCCTTCAGCAAATCATTAAACTACTTGGTGCCTTGGCTACCAAATATATAAAATGGGGACAGTCATGGTACCAATCTCACTGGATTGTTGTAATGATTGAGTGAATTAATATATGTAAAATGCTTGATACATGATAATGCTAGGTAAATGTTGGCTAGTATCGTTCACATAGCAATAGCTTTAATGAATAACAGTTTAAACCAATAATACATAAATACAAAAAAAAGTCAGAACGTCCAGTATCTGTACTCATCTATAGAGGAGTCCCTTCATTCTGTGTTTCTCTCTTTTTAAAAATAATTAATTAATTAATTAATTTTTGGCTGTGTTGGGTCTTTTTTGCTGCGCACGGGCTTTCTCTAGTTGTGGTGAGCAGGGGCTGTTCTTCATTGCGGTGCGTGGGCTTCTCATTGCAGTGGCTTCTCTTGTTGCAGGACACAGGCTCTAGGCACACGGGCTTCAGTAGTTGTGGCACATGGGCTCAGTAGTTGTGGCTCATGAGCTCTAGAGCGCAGGCTCAGTAGTTGTGGTGCACGGGCCTAGTTGCTCCATGGCATGTGGGATCTTCCTGGACCAGGGCTCGAACCCGTGTCCCCTGCATTGGCAGGCGGATTCTTAACCACTGCGCCACCAGGGAAGTCCCCTGTGTTTCTCTTATATCAAATTAATCATGTTATTTAACTAGCTATAAATCGAAAACAAGAGGACCCTAACTGGGGTCCTCTCAGCTGCAGTCGAGGAGCTTTGAGGGTGTGGCATAGGCATGTCAATAGGCAATTATAATTCAGGCCTTTGTGCATCATGCTAAGTTTGAATTTTGCTTTAAAGTCAATTGAAGGTTTTTTAAGGGTTTTAAGCATAACCTGAAACAGGGAAGCTTGTTTAGGAGATCACTGCCGGCCAGAGGTGAAGGTGGTTTAAACTAAGCCTGTGGAATATATTATACTAAAGAACGAAAAAAATGACAGAGTAAAGAGAAATAAAGGGAGAGAATGGATAAGACCAGGTGAGTGAGTGAGCACGAGTTGTAAAGAGGAGGGGGGAGTCATGAGTGATATTTAGCTTTCTGACTTGGGTGACTAGATGGATAATTGTACCACTTGCTGTTATAGGGAATATAGCCGGAGGACTGGTGAAGGCAGAATGAACTTCACTAGGGTAGAAACAAAGTCAATTTGTTCATCATGATATATTCATCGTCTAACCCAGTCCCAGGCTCAGGGTAGGCACTCAGCAAACATTTATTGTGCACTAAATGAATGATGAGTTCAGTTACGTTGGGTACACATTGAGGTTCTCATGGGACATCTCTGTGGTGATGGCAACTAGTCAATTGGATATTCATTCATGTCTAAAGCTTAGGATAGAATGTGGGCTGGGCATATAGCATTATGAGTATTTGGTAACTTAAGTGATGAATGTATGTGAGATTGTGAGGAAGAGAAAGAAAGGGAAAAGAGAAGGACAAAAACAGAATCCTATTGCGTCCAATCTTTTAAGGAGAATGAATGGACCAGAGAAGAGGTGCCTATGAAGAAATGCAGAAGGAACAGCCAGAGTTGTGAGGGAAGCCAGAAGACTGGGTCACTGAGCAAACAAAGGGAAGAGAGTGTTTAAGGAGAGAAAGTGATCAAAAGTGTCAGATTCTGTGACAAAGCCTCATGAGATAAAGACTAAACTGTTCTTTCTTGTGTAACACGGAGGTTGATGAATCCTTTTGTACTTGTGAATATGGTTTTCCCACAGATGGTTTTAGAAACACCCAAAGTCAGTTTTAGAAAACAGTGTTTTGAGGTTGGTAAGAATCCAAACAGCATTACATTTGGCATCATATATCAGACATGGCTATTATTGCTAGATTTGCAGGATTTATTGAGTCTTCAAGCTTTAAGTTAAATGGTAAGGAAATGAGAAATAACTTTGCCTTGTGTAAGGCTTAAATAATTCATAGGTTAGGAACTTGTTTTCATGATTAGCAGTTTTATGTTTTAATGACAGCCAATGTCTGTGGCTATGGCTAAAACTTAGGTTGCATGTGAGGATGAACATACATGCTCAGAGCAGAGTTTTATTAACTCTGTGTGCTAGTATGCACAGTTGTCTTCCCGTATCTATTTCTCAGTAAGAATAAGAAACATCGTAATAATAACAGTTTGGCTGCTGATTGAAAAATGATTTTTAAGACAACAATGATTTCATAAAACTCTACTGACTTTTCTCAGTACATCAGACTACTGCTTTTAAAGACTCAGTATAAACAGTTTCATATTAATTATACCCTTCCTGAGGAACTAACATGGAGCAACAGGTATCCCAACGTAGTAGGTTCATGAAAAAGTAGATTTATTCATGTTGAATTTTCTTTTCTTGTTGACTTTTTAATGTCTATTTGATACGTACAGAATTCATCTGGAGGTAATTTGGCCTTCAAGTATATAAAAATCACATCATCAATATTGCAAAAAACAGTTAACGCTTGTGTTTTGAGGAGTGTAACTTTCTCATAAAATACTATAACATTTCAAACAATTAAAAAGTATTGATGCTGAAAACTTAAATATCTAAAATTTCTTTTCCACACCTCAGGATCTTTACTTTCTTTTAAAATTTTTTTAATTTTTATTTTTTAATTGAAGTATAGTTGATTTACAATGTTGTGTTAGTTTCAGGTGTACAGCAAAGTGATTCATATATGTATATTCTTTTTCAGATTCTTTTCCCATACAGGTTATTACAAAATATTGAGTATAGTTCCCTGTGCTAAACAGTAGGTCCTTGCTGATGATCTATTTTATATATAGTATTGTGTATATGTTAATCCCAAACTCCTAATTTATCCCTCCCCTCCTTTCCCCTTTGGTAATCATAATCATTTGTTTTAATCATTTAATCATAATCATTTGTTTTCTATGTCTGTGAGACTGTTTCTGTTTTGTAAATATAAGTTCATTTGTATCATTTTTTTTAGATTCCACATATAAGGAATATCATATGATATTTGTCTTTCTCTGTCTGACTTACTTCACTCAGAGTGACAATGTCTAGGTCCATCCATGTTGCCGCAAATGGCATTATTTCATTCTTTTTTATGGCTGAGTAGCATTCCATCTTATACATGTACCACATCTTCTTTATCTATTCATCCATTGATGGATATTTAGGTTGCTTCCATGTCCTGGCTATTGTAAATAGTGCTACTAGGAACATAGGGGTGCATATATCTTTTTGAATTAGAGTTTTCTCTGGGTGTATACCCAGGAGTGGAATTGCTGGATCATATGCTAGCTCTATTTTTAGTTTTTTAAGGAACCTCCATCCTGTTCTCCACAGTGGCTGCACCAATTTACATTCCCACCAACTTTACTTTTATTTTGAAATAGCATAAGACTTACAGAAAAGTTGCAAAAGTATAGAGTGCACGGTACAGAGAGTTCCCATATACCCTTCACCCAGCTTCCCTCAACATCCTGCATAACCATAGTGAAATTATAGAAACTTTTCATTTGTTGAAGTCTAGTTTTTTTTAATTTGAAGATTGTTGTATGTGGATTTCGTGCATTTTTGTTCAGTTCATTCCTAAGTATTTAATCTTCCTCGTTGGTGGTATAAATGGTTTTTTACTGCCATTATGTGCTTCAGTTGATTGTCTCTATGAACACCATTGAATTTTGTGCATTAATTCTCTATGCTGCTACCTAATGGAATTCTCTTATTGTTTGAGTTCACTTTATTGTTGATTCTCTAGCACAACTGTTGACATACTACAGCACATGGGCCAAATCCTGTTTTCGTAAATAAAGTTTTGTTGGAACATACTCATAATCATTCATTTATATATTGTCTTTGGTGGCCTTTATGTTACAATGGCAGAGTTGGTAGTTGCTACAGAGACCAAATAACCCACAAAGACATACTTACTACCTGGCCCTTTACAAAAAAAATTGCTGAACTCTGCTCGAGGATATTCCCAAGAAAGTTTTATTTCTTCTTTATAAATTCTTATTCTTTAGATTGATTTTTCTTGTCTAATTTCATTAGCTAATTCTCTACTGCAGTGTTGAATAGTAATGGAGATAGCGTCTTTGCCTTGTTTCTGATTTTAGTAGAAATGCCTCTAGTGGTGTTCTATTATGTAAAATAATGTCTTGAGGACTAAAGTATATATATTTTATCATATTTTTTAAAATCTCTCAATTTCTATTTTTAAAGAGTGTTTTTAAAATCAGAAATAGGTATTGAATTTTGTCAAATCCCTCTTTAAGCATTTATGGAGATTATGTTCCGTATACTCCATTATGATTTTTTTCCCTTATATCTATCAATATGTTGAATAATGTTAATGGGTTTCCAAACACTGGACCAACCTTGCATTCTGGGAACAAGTTTCACTTGGTCATGATGTACTATTTTCTTAATGTGGTGTAGGATTCTGCTTGCTAATCTTATTTAGTATTTTTGTAATGATATCCTTGAATTATATTGGTCTGTAGTCTTCTTTTCCTTTCTTCTTTTTTTTTTTTACAACTATCTTTATCAAATTTAGGTATCAATGTTATACCTGCTTCACGAAAGGAATTAGGAAGTTTTCTTTCATTTCAATACTCTGGAATAATTTATTGAGCAATGGAACCATCTAGGCTTTAAACATCTAGACTTTACAGTTGTTTTTTAAAATTTATTTTATTTATTTATTTTTGTCTGGGTTGGGTCTTCGTTGCTGTGCACAGGCTTTCTCTAGTTGCAGTGGGCGGGGGCTACTCTTCGTTGCGGTGCACGGGCTTCTCATTGCGGTGGCTTCTCTTGTTGCAGAGCACGGACTCTAGGCGCATGGGCCTCAGTAGTTTGTGGCATGCAGGCTCAGCTGTTGTGGCTCGCAGCTGTAGAGCACAGGCTCAGTAGTTGTGGTGCACAGGCTTAGTTGCTCCGCGGCATGTGGGATCTTCCCAGACCGGGGCTCAAACCCGTGTCCCCTGCATTGATAGGCAGATTCTTCACCACTACGCCACGAGGGAAGCCCTAGGCTTTAAAGTTTTGATAGGATTATACTGTGCAGTCATCTGGGCCTACTCTGTGTGTGTGTGTTCTGTTAGTTCTTTACTGGTTTTCTCTAGTTCTTCTATGAAATCTAATCTATTTATGCATTCTACTCTAATGGGGTCAATTTTGGCAATCTGCATTTCCTTATAAAATGATCGACTTCATTTAGATCATCAAATTTATTTAAATAATGATCTGCAAAACAATGTCTTATGATTTTTAAATTTTGTCTCGTTTCAATGGTTGTTTTCCACTTGTCATTTTATATTTGTGTTTGTGCGCTTTCTCCTGTTTTTTCCATGATCAAGTTATCTAGTATAGTTCCTCTATTTTGATTTTTTTCTGAAAAAATTTTATTGATTAGATATACTGTTCTTTTATTCTCTACCTCATAAATTTCTTTTATATTTATTCCATGTTGCCTTTTTTGGGTTTATTTTGTAACTATTTTTCTAATTTTTTTGAACTGAGAAGATACTGATTTTTATTCTTTTTTTTTCTTTCTTTTTTTTGGCTGTGCCATGCAGCTTGTGGGATCCTAATTCCCCGACCAGGGATCGAACCCGGGCCCCCTGCAGTGGAAGCATGGAGTCCTAACCACTGGACTGCCTGGGAATTCCTTCTTTTTTTAATAATAAAAATATTTTGTCCTATGAGTTTTTCTTTGACACTTCTTTAAATGTCCCTTGTACATTCTGATACATAGTGATTTCATTATCATTATTTTTAAGAAGTTCTGTAATTTCAGTTTATATTTTCCCTTTAGGCCAGGTGTTGTTTAATAGAATTTTTTTTTAAATTCCACAAAGAGGAACCTTTTTATTTTTTGTTTTTGTTAGCTATTTCTTACTTTGTTACAGTTTAGTCAGCGTTTTATTTCCACTTTTTAATGGAACTTACTGGTGTTTTCTTTATGACTCAATATAAGATGAATTTTTACAAAGCATCTATAGGTGCTTGGGGTGAAGATGTATCCTCTTTCAATAGAGTGTAGAGTTTGATGTATATATATATATATATATTTTTTTTTTTTTTTTAAATAAATTTCTTCTTTTTTTGGCTGTGTTGGGTCTTCGTTGCTGCACGTGGGCTTTCTCTAGTTGTGGCGAGCAGGGGCTACTCTTCATTGCAGTGCGTGGCCTTCTCATTGCAGTGGTTTCTCTTGTCGCGGAGCACAGGCTCTAGGCGTGAGGGCTTCAGTAGTTGTGGCACGTGGGCTCGGTAGTTGTGGCTCGTGGGCTGTAGAGCGCAGGCTCAGTAGTTGTGGCACACGGGATTAGTTGCTCCGCGGCATGTGGGATCTTCCCGGACCAGGGCTTGAACCCGTGTCCCCTGCACTGGCAGGTGGATTCTTAACCACTGCGCCACCAGGGAAGTCTTGATGTATACTCTTAAGATCTATTTTATTAAGTTATGTTAGCCTTCTATCTCTACTTTCTATTTTTCATGCATTTGATCTGTCTCATACTGAAAATGGTGTATTAAAATTATTAGTGTGCTTCTACCTACGTCTTCTTACAACTCATGTAGTTTTTGCTTCTTGAAGGTAGGCCCTATATTATTTGGTGCATAAATGTTTCTAATCATTGTGAATTGTGGATTTTAATTTTTCAAGAGCTCTTCTTTGTCATGTTTAATGAGTTTTGGCTTGATATTTCACTTTGATATAAGGATCTTTACCCCTGCTTTCATATTTTTTCCATTTTCCTGAAATATCTTGGTCTACCTTTTATTTTTAGTCTTTGTTGAACCACTTTCTTTTAGGTGTGCCCTTTCATACAGTATATAGATGGGTCTTGCTTTGTATGCCAAGCTAAAAATATTTTTCATAAGTGAGCTAAACCCATTCACACTCATTGATGTTTGGTCTCAACAATGTCATAATACTTTATAATTATTCATATTCTTTTATATTTGCTCTTCTCTGTAAGATTTTTAATCTTTGCTCTTTAATTTTTTGTTGTTGTTATTTAGAAAAGTTTGCATTTTTATTTCATTCTAGTCACTGTCTTTGTACCTGTACATTTTTCTAATGCTTGCTTTCTCCTTTCTGTTATGTAGTTATTTGCTCTTTAGTTTCTCAGTTCTTGCTGGTATCTTTTAACTCCCACCCATTGTCTATATAGTAATCAATGGGCTTATTTCATTTTTCTCTTTCCCTCTTCCTTATCCTCGCCACTTTAAAGTGCATTGTTTCTACTTTGTCATAACATGTAAAATTGGAACATTATTATTCTACCCTTGATCCTGCCCCTGTTTTAATCTTAGACCAACAAACATATATACACATATACCTATCAGTTTTTGCTGCGGTTTTACAGTCATAGTTTAATTTTTGGAGCTCATCCCCTAGTAGAATCTTCAAAAAGGGCTCATGGGTACAGAATTCCCTAAGTTTTTATATGTTTAAACTACCTTTCTTTTTTTCAGCTTTATATAGGTATAATTGACAAATTTAAACATTATGTATATTTAAGGTGTATGACATGGTGTTCTGATATAAGTATACTTTGTGGGATGATTACAACAACCAAGCTAATTAACCTCATCTCACAAAGATACTTTTTTGTTTGGTGTATGGCAAGAACACTTAAAATCTACTCTGTTAGCAAATTTCAAGTATACAATACAATATTATTAATACAGTTACCATGATGGTCACTAGGTCTCTAAAGCTTATCCATCTTGTAACTGAAACTTCATACCCTTTGACCAGCATCTCCCCATCTCCTTCACTCCCAGCCCCTTCACCATTCGAATCACTGTTTCTCTAAGTTCAACTGTTTTAGACTCTACATGTAAGTGATTTCACGCAATATTTGACTTTCTGTGTCTGGCTTATTTCATTTAGCATGATGTCTTTCAAGTTCACCCATGTTACAAATGGCAGGATTTCTTCCTGTTTTAAGGCTGAATAATATTTCATTGTATAAATATACCACAACTTCTTTATCTATTCATCTGTCAATGGGCACTTAGGTTGTTTCCATATCTTGGCTATTGTAAATAATTCTATAATAAACATAAGAGCACAGATATCTTTTCTAGCTACTGAATTCATTTCCTTTGGATATATACCCATAAAAATGGGATTGCTAGATCAAATGACAGTTATATTTTCAATTTTTTGAGGAACCTCCATACTGTTTTCCATAATGACTATACCAATTTACATTCCCACCAACAGTGTGCAAGGATTTCCTTTTCTCCACTTCTTGCCAATATTTTTTATCTCTTGTCTTTTCAATAAAAGCCTTTCCAATGAGGAGTGAGGCAATATCTCACTGTAGTTTTGATTTGGATTTCCCTGATGATTTGTGCTGTTGAGCATTTTTTCATATACCTGTTAGCCATTTGCATGTCTTCTTTGGAGAAACATCTGTTCAGTTCCTTTGCCCATTTTAAAATTGAGTTATTTATTTATTTTTTTGCCATTGAGTTGTATGAATTCCTTATGTATTTTGAATATTAACTTCATATCAAATGTATGGCTTGCATATATTTTCTCCTGTTCCATAGATTGCCTTTTCATTTTGTTGATTGTTTCTTTTGCTGTGCAAAAGAAACCATGTTTATATCTAGTGGAGCTATTTTCCTGTAAATACTCAGAGGACAGCTTTGCTAGATATAAAATTCTTGGTTCCCACTTTCTTTCTTGAATTAGAAAAATTCTGCTCCATTGTTGTCTTACTTCATACCTTTTTGGGGAAAATTCTGATGTTAGTCGAATTCATGTTTCTTTGTGAGTTATTTGATCTTTTCATTTGGAGGGCATGAGAATTTTTTCTTCACTTTATAATCTAATACTTTTACTAGGTTTATCTTAGAGTTGATTGCTAACCATTTGGTTAACCTGAAATATAGTTAATAAAGGAAAATCAGGATAAATGCTTTTCCTTTTGAAAAAGTCAAATTTCAGATATATGAGTTGTCAGGAACCCTAGCAAATGCCAATAGTGATAATAAGGGCTGTTTTTCAGACTTTTTAGGAACTTGTAGCTCCTCATGATTTATTTCAGTCTCTACTGTGCCTTTAATACAAAACTCCTGACATACGTGATTCAAAACACGCTAAAATTCTAATGTCTTAAGTTTTTCATTACTTCAGAATAACCTTAAACCTAAAGGTCAGCTTTCAAATATAAGTGCCTGACTACAAAAGAGTTAAATTTCATGTTCTTTAGAAAATAATCAAGAAAAAAATTTTCTATTAATATTCTGTAAATACCCAAGATTCTAAGAAGTTTTACATGACAGTTTACCTAAATAATAGACTAATTTCCTACAATTTATCCTGTAAAATATTTTCCTTCCACACATTGTAAAACAAACATTTGCTGAACTGATTGTTACATAGTCCAGTGTTATGTGATCATGTAATGAAAGACTCTTTTATAAAACATATACACAAGGATAGAATTAAAACTTACCATGGAATCTGTAACTCTAAATTTCCTGTCTTCTGCGGTTTAAACATAATTATGTTGCATTTACATAGTTTTTTTTTTACATTGGGTTTATTTGTTCTTTTTAAAAAGGGGGAAAAAATAAAGCTATGCTTGTTTGCATACAAAAGAGATTTAATCTCTTTGTGGTTGCCCAGAAATTTCATTTACCACAAAACCAGTCCTTGTGACATTTCAGGGTTTATGCAAGATATAAAATAGAATATATGTTTTATATGTTGGTATCAATAAGAACATTTTTCCTTCCTTTTACATTTTTTTATTTGTTTTTCATCTGTATACTTTTAAAAGCATATGGATTTAACTGAGATACTGAAATGCCAAATGAAAATTAATTATGTGAATAATTTAATCTTCTGAATCTTAGTTTTCTCATTTTAAAACAAGCTCTGGGGATGTTTAATGTGACGATTGTGTGGATTTTATTCATCCACATTATATATCTCATCCATCCAGTGGTGATGTGTGCTTAGTTCCATAGCTGAATAAATTGGCTTTTCAGTACTATTTCCTGTGTGTGTGAGTATGTGTGTGTGTTTATAATGAAGTTAAAACGCATTTTAAAAACTTTTAATTTATGGAATATAATATACATAAAGGAAGGTGCATGATGTAAACGTACACATTAGTAAATTCTTGAAAAGGGAGGACTCATGTACCTGCCACCCAAGCCAAGAAGCAGAATACCATCATCACCCTACAAACACCCGGGCTGCCTGTCCTATCACGGCCCCCCAGTGCCCACCGCCCTGCAGTCTGGGGAGAGCCCTTCTCTTGCCTTTTATGGTAATTCATATCTTACTCTGTTTTCATCATTTTATATTTGAGAATGCCTCCCTAAATAGTTTTATTTCTATTTGGAAACAAATGGAAGCATATAATATGTGTTGGTTTTCATCTGAATTTTTTTGTTCAAAATTATAGGTTATTTTAACACTTAATTGCTCAGTTTGATGCGTTGTAGCAATTGTATACACTCATATGACCACCAGGCAAAAGAAGATATAAAACATGTCCTTCACCCAAGAAAGTGCACTCATGCTATTTCCCGTCAATCTCCTCTCCCACCCCAAGCAACCACCTTCTGATTTCCATCACTATAGATTAGTTTTGCCCTGTTTTGGGATTGGAATTTCTGAGTCATAGGGTAGAAGTTTAACTTTATTAGAAACATCCATATGGTATACAAAAGTGGTTGTACAGTTTTACATTCCCATTGGTGCCAACATTTAATGTTGCTCTTTTTTTTTTTTTTAAATTTAGCCCTTCTAACAGTAAAATTGTATGTCATTGTAGATTTCATTTGCATTCCCCTGATAACTAATGATGGTGAATAACTTTCCATGTGCTTATTTCATGTGTATATATGTTATTTTGTAGTCTATTCAAGTTTTTTGTCCATTTTAAATTTGGATTGTTTATCTTTTTTGGCAATTTGAAGAAGTTCTTCACATATTCTGGATACAAATCCATTGTTCGATTTATGTACTGTGGAATGATTTTTCCCAGTCAGTATTAAGGCTGTCTTTTCAGCAGAAAGTTTTAATTTGATGAAGTTAAAGTTATCAATTTTACTTTCATGGCTAGTGTACCATATGGTATACCTCAAACTAGTTTCTAAGTGTGGTGTGGAAAGGGGAGTCCAAGTTAATTTTTTCATATGATATTCAATTGATCTAGCATCATTTATTGAAAACACTATTTCTCAGTTGATTAGCTTGGTCCCTTGGTTGAAATTCAATTGACTGTATATTAGCAGATCTATTTCAGAACTCCTTTTTCCATTGATCTGTTTTTCTATCCTCATGTCAGTCCCACACTATCTTGATTATTATAGCTTTGTAATAAGAGTGTTAAGTCCTCCAACTTTTTAAGATGCTTTGGGCTATCTTAGATGTTTTGCATTTATATATAAATTTTAGAGTCATCTTGTCTAAATCGTTTTAAAGCTTTATGGAATTTTAATAATTGTTGTTAAGAATCTATAGATCAATTTAGAAAGAATAGAAATCTTAACAATATTGAGATCGCCAATCCACTGATATGGTGTATATCTCCATTTATTTGGGTCTGTTTTAATTCTAGTAGGATATGCAGTCCAATACTCTCTCGTGATGCTGGGCGGTGGCAGTGAGCTGCAGCCCCCAGTCAGCCATGTGATCAGGAGGGTAAACAACTCAAACACTCACAACCATTCTGTACCCATCAACCATTCTGGTTTTCACTTTCAGTACAGTAGTCAATACGTTACAAGAGATATTCAGCACTTTTTTATAAAATAGGCTTTGTGTTAGATGATTTTGCCCAGCTATAGGCCAATGTAAGTGTTTTGAGCATGTTTAAGGTGGGCTGGGCTAAGCTGTGATGTTCGGTAGGTTAGGTGTGTTAAATGTGTTTTCCACTTGTGCTGGGTTTATTAGGACACAGCCCCATGGATAAGTCAAGGAAGGTCTGTACAGAGAAAAGAGGGGAAAGTCAGACAACACCTTGAGGAAGCAGTCAGCCAAACTCAAACTGTGGGACTTTCTACAACAGTCCTGATCTCTTAAAAGAGTCAATGGCATAAACATGTTCTAGATTAAAAGAGACTAAAAAGATATATCAAAAATACAGTGTATGATCCCTTTTGAATCTAGGTTTTGTTTGTTTTTTAAAAAGCTCTAAAGAAAGTTTTGCAAAGATATGGGAATATTTGAGTATGAGCTGGACCTCAGAAATTGTTGGGCCCTCTTAATATTATTCTATGAATGCACAACTTTTCGTGTGAATGAATAACTGTATGTAAGAATGAATAAGTTTTTACAGCTTTTCTGTCATAGTGCTTACACAACTATAAAAGGATAGACTATCCTTCTACTCTACCAAAGTCAAGGAATTCTGGGATACACTTGACATGCATTTCCAGAGGCTGCTACATTCACATCTTTTCTCCCAATTTGGTCTCCCATAGCCTCTTTAAAAGAATACACAGAGATATAAACATTAAAACTCTGAGAATTTTTATGAAAATGTAAAATTCTTTTCTAATCATAGTTTTTCACAGGGATCATTAATTCTGACATCCATTTATGTTTCCAATTTTGTGGAATTGCCAACTTGGTTTTAAAACCTATAGATTTCAGTTGCATCTTATAATGTGGCTTAAGAACATCAGGTTCCTTTAGGCTAACCACATTTAGGTTGAGCCATATAGCATTTATCAGCATAATTTTCAGCAAATATTGTGAGATTTTTAGAAAAGATGCAAAATTATGGTTTCAAAATAGATGTATTGGCATTGCCAGGAAGAAACTCTGCAACCTCAGCCGTGCTGGCTATGTGGGTGCAAACTGTTCACATTTGTTCATATATGTGGCCTCAGTGGGCAGGCCAGCCAGCCAGACTTGTTAACAATCCTGACAACAGTTAATAGAACAAAAGACACTGAGGACCGTAACAAGCAGCTGTGTCTTGTTTGTTTGTTTGTTTTTAAGAGCCAGAATATGAATATGTAGTCGTCTTTCAAGAGCTGTTATTTTGTCAGCCGCACAGTTTGATTTCTATGATAAAGTTGAAGATTTTGGAAACATATAGTTTTGTTTTTATAATATCAAAGTATTAATGTAAAATTCTATTGACAATAAAAACAGGAAGAGTTAACATACTGCTGGAAGTGAATTCAGAGCAAGATGCTAATCAAATTAAAGAACTATACAAAAGGAGATAGACCCATTGAAAATGGGCAGTGATGTAATGAATACCACCTACAAGCCCAGCATTGTATACTCAAAAAGCAATAAAGTTGTAAAGAAGTTCTATGAAAACGCACTTTCAACTTAGAGGCAACTCCAAATAAACATTTACTGGTTAGATTTTGAATTTGAACATGAACTTTCCAAGTGTGAGGTTAAAAATGAATGTATTTGTGTTGGGAGAGATTTTTGATTCATCAAAAAAGGAGTAGGCAAAGGCTGTCTTGTTTCAGGTCCTTTTTTTTTTTTTTTTTTTTTTTTTTTTGCGGTACGCGGGCCTCTCTCTGTTGTGGCCTCTCCCGTTGCGGAGCACAGGCTCCGGATGCGCAGGCTCAGCGGCCATGGCTCACGGGCCTAGCCGCTCCGCGGCATGTGGGATCTTCCCGGACCGGGGCACGAACCCGTGTCCCCTGCATCGGCAGGCGGACTCTCAACCACTGCACCACCAGGGAACCCCTTCAGGTCCATTTTTAACCAATACTCACTGTCTGCGGTAGCTGCCCTAAGCATGGCGGGCAATAGCAGATTCCTGCTGTCAAGCAGATCACACAGTACTTGGGGAGATAAGAAGCATATGCACCTGCCTACAATGCAGAGCAGTGTGTTATGAGTGCTAGAAACGAGGGCAGCAAAACTCAAAAGAATCTCAGAGGAGGGAGAAGCCAGAGGACTTGGGGAGAGGTCTTATGGTAGACCTTAAAGTATGGATTGTTGCAGCAGAAGATGGAGATGGCAGGGCAAAGGCTTAGTCCTGGGAGAATTTCTGTGGCTTGCGAGTTAGCAGTGTCTCCCCTCTGTGTTCACAGGGAACCCCATGCCCGTATCTTTATAGCATTTACCAGAATAGATTATTATGGTCTCTTTAACACACTCGCTAGACTGCAGTTTCCTAAAGGACAATTAAAATCCTCATTATTTGCAGATTCTGTATTTGTGTATTCATATCCTTGCTAAAATGTATTTGTAATCCCCCCAGTTAATCCTTATAGCACTTTTGCAGTTATTCACGGACACGTGTGGAGCCACGAAAAATCTGAGTTCCTGGTGCACGTGTTTCCAGCTGGGGTTGAACAGGACCACACTCTGCCTTCTTGTTTCCGCTCTCATTTTGTAAACAAGTGTCATCTTCACAGTATTTAGTGCCACGTTTTTTGCATTTTCGTGCTCTGAGCTGGTGATCTTCCTGTTTAAAATGGCCCCCAAGCATAGTGCCAAAATGCGAGGGCTGTGATGTGCCTTACAGAGAAAATGTGTGTATTGGATTGCCCGTGGGTTCAGTGTTAATGAATCAACAATGTGTATTAAGTAAGGTGTCTTTAAAGAGAAACACACATAAAACAAGATTATGTATTGATCAGTTAATGAAAATATTCTCACCAGAGGCTCTTAGGAACAAAACTTTATATTCCCCCAGGAGCAATGATTCGGTATCTACAAATTCACTGTTTGCAGTGACTTTATACAGCGAACTACCCTGAGCAATAAGAATTGACTGTATCTGTCACTTCCGTATGCTTAGCAAGCACTTAGTGTTTAGTAGATGGCCAAAGAGTTTTACGAGCAAACACCTGAATGCAGGGAGTTTGGAGGAATAAACCAGCTCATTGGAAATGTTAAATACTGTAATCAGGAATTGGGGTGTGACTACCACGCGGGCAGCGGGGAGCTGTCGGAGACTGTCTCCTGGGAGGGACCTCTCAGTTGTGAACTGTTCACCAAGCATCGACTGAACGTGCTGGGTGGTGTGATGGACAGAATGCATATCCCTGGGGCCCTGCTGGCAAGGAGATACTGCGGAAGCTCTCAAAACTCCTTCAGCAAAATGAATTTCCCAGGGATTTATGGGATGGACTGGAATTGAGAGAAACTGGAGACATAAAACCAAGTTAGGTAACTACTGTAGCAATCCTGATATGAGGTAGTAGAGACCAGGATTAAGATGCTGGCAGGGAGAACAGAGAAGTAGGGGGAGATACTTGAGTCATTTGAAGAAAATCCACAGTATATGACTCGATACAGAGGATGAGGGAGATGGAGGGACAAAATTAAACTCTGAAGTTTGCTACCCATGACTTTGTTAGTTCCTGTGTTTGCAAATGTTTTTTTAAAATGTTTTCCTCATCTAAGGTACTTACTCTGTACTGTGCTGTCTTTTAAGACATCTGTAATGGGGTCACAGTCCTCATCTGTTGTAACTAAGCAGCTGATGAATTGCCTAGGGTTTGGGGTGACGGTCAAGGACAGTACATCTGGTTTTAGAATGAATAGTGAATGTGTATTGCTAATTGTGAAATTTTTCCTGGGGGGATCCAGAGTTGAATTATGCCTCTTTTTAACGGAAAATATGTGCCATCCAGATGACTTCCACTCTGATGACAAGCTATGTCTCTCATTGTATGGCTAAATATTCCCAATGCAACTATTACTATTACATTAGTGAGAGAGTGGGATGGATTAACATTCACTATTGTTCTTTGAGAAATTGCATGTGAAAAAATAGAGACCCAAGGATCTCCATTAATTACATTTTCCATGGCATATGTAAACCAGTAAGCTTTTTTAATTTTGCAAAGTAATTCCTTCATTGTGAAGTACAGTGTGTTCAGTATCTTTCTTTATAGTTTCTATAAATCAAGAAATAAAACTTTTATTTTCCCTCAGCATGATACAGACAGAAAACTTTAGTTTTAGAAAGCTATTTAGTTAAACTTTGGGTTAAAATACTTTCTCAATGTGCTTTTTTCTTATTACAGATCATCTCTTAAAGAGATAGTTTATATCTTACTATAAGCTCTTTGCATTACCAACTGTTTTATAAGGTTATGGAAAACATATCCAACTTGGAACTTTTGGAATAATACATTCTTTTTTTCCTGGCATACTCAGATAATAAAGAAATGTAGTTTTTTAATGTCAATTTTCAAGAAAAAATTTGAATGGTGCCAAGCTAGTAGTATTTATTCTATCTGTGGCTAAGTACTACATGTATTTAACTCAACTTGAGGTTCAAAATCAAAGGAATTTTGATGTTCTTTATCTTTTTTCATATGCTCTGAGTTTATCTTTCTGAACAAAGCCATGTTTGTAAAGGATATTAAGTTTTGTTTGACCTTCTTCTCAACTGCAAGTACTTGATGGACCTTAATGCAAGGTTATGCTCCCTGGACTGATTGATATATAAACAGAAGACAGATGGTGTGGAGATGACTCTGATGATAATTCATTTTTCAGCTAGTCAAGAAGATATTTTGATTATAGTGTGTTTAAGTAACTATAACACAGTCTGCAATGTTGGTCTTGCTGGGAAGGGAGCACATGGAAAACAAGTTATGTGTTATTCGTGCCCCACAAAGGATGCAGTGTGTTGTACTGATTTTAATTCCTAGTGCTAGATTAGTACTGGAAGAGGTTAAACTGTGTCATGCAGTACGGTAAGTCAGTTAAACACAGACCAAATAGAAAAGGTAACTGCACAGCTTTGAGCCATAAATATTTGTCTTGGAAAGTATTTAGATGTTACTATATGAAAGAAACCAGTATTTTTGCACTTAGGTAACAGTCTGTATACAGCTAATTAAAGAATTACATGGCTTGATTTTCAGTTTATGTGAATCGTAACTATCATGGAGCTTGCTTTCTGTGTCAACGAGTTTAAAACTGAAATCAGAGAGCTGACAACTCAACAGCATGTTATGTCCCTGCTGTTGTTAAAGTTTTGAAAAAAATAGCTAAGCAAAATGTCAAAAGGAGAAAAAATAATTATAATTGTGTGAATAGATAGGCCATTTAAATTTTTATTTTCATGTACTAATTACAGTCTCTACCTCTGTTTTTTTGTTTCACAATAGGATAATTGATCACTTAGACGGAGTTCGTTTGTTGTGGTCCCTACTAAAAAATCCTCACCCAGACGTGAAGGCCAGTGCAGCTTGGGCCCTCTGTCCCTGCATCCAGAATGCAAAGGTGAGAAGAGACTGCAAATCAATCCATTCTAGAATCTCTAATTCCATATTGAATAATGTCACCACAGGTCACTAATTGCTTTTCACTTCTTTTTGGTCAGATTTATCTGGGGGGAAAATGTGCTGAACGTTTGTGCCAAACTAATTTTTGAGCAATACCTTCTCCTGGTCAGTTTTTATATGTAAAATGAAACTGGGCTAAGATGGCAGTGCTTATTACCATGTTCTACATGGCTGGTGCAATCAAAACAACTACCCCAGGTAAATTAGGGAGAGGAAAGTTGACTGTTCTTATCTCTTGGGTGAAAAGAAAATTGCATTACTGCTACTTTCAGAAGCTCAAGATGACTTCTATGTGATTTACTGTCTGAATTACTACAATGAAAAATCACTAAGTTCTTTGTTACCTTGAAAAAGTCACATAATTTCATGAATCCCACTTTTCTTATCTGTCAATAAAGACTGGACATAAAACCTATGGATAAAATTTTTATATGAAAAAAGACTGAACTGGAAATTTCTGAACTCTTTTAGCTCTTCATTTGTAAATTTTATTATTTTCTTTGAGGATCTCTTTTCAGCCCATTTCTGTTATCTTCACTTAAATTTCTTTTCCTATAGGTTCAGGGATTGGATTTCCCTTTAAGATCCTTGTTGCTAGAGACATTTCTCTCTGTTGAGTATTTTTATCTAAAGTATTTTTATTTAAAGCATTTAATTCCTGTAATAAATTTAACATGCCTCTATCTTCCTAAATATTTGTGACTAGAAGTAATCTTTTGTAAAAAGTGAATTGTGATATATAGCAATAGTAGAAAAGACTTATTACAAACTGGTTAATGGAGCCATTTTTTTATAACAACAAAAAAGGAAAAATAAAAATAAAAACACCTCAAATGTCAACCTACAGGAAAATGGACAACAGGATGATAGTACAGTCATAACATGTCATACAATGCAGCAGTGAAAAATGAATGTATTTCAGCAATGTGTTCATCAATATTGATACGTCACATAAACAAACTGAGCAAAATAAAAACAAGTTTCAGAAGCAAACATACAATATAATCCTATTATATAAGGTCCAAAGAAATTTTTTAAATGCAAAATATAAATGATATTATTTAGGGAGCAAGAAGGAAGCCTACTGGAGAAAGATGGCTACACATCCTTAAAGAATATCTTTAAGGATATTCTATAAGAAAGACCTTAATCTTCCTTAAGGAATCTTTAATATCTTTAAGGATCTTAATTATCTTTAAGGAAGGTTAATGGTATCAGAGGCAAGCCAAGATTAATAAGCAGAACTAACTTCAGAGGAAAGAGATAATGTAAAGAACAGAAGATAACATTAAAATTTTAAAATTAATGTCCTCAGAATGACCCAAGGGATACTACTAGGCCCAAAAAGCCTGAATAAAAAACAAATATTCATAGATTAAGAAAGAACTTTTGGAAATTAAAAATATATTTGACAAAACAATGAATTTAATGAAAGAGATAAATACTAGGTTATGTGTGATGCTGGGATATGACTACGTAATTATCTGGATGATAAGGTCTAGTAAATAGCTAAAAATGTAAAATAAAAGTAAGAACTAAATAGGGATTGCAAGCACACAAAAAGAAAGAGAGCAATTGAAAAGAAGAAACAGTCATTTTTTTTTAAAGTGGGCGGGGGGTGGTTTCTGTAAGCTGAAGAGTTGAAGAAAGACTCTAGTCTTCAGATTGAAAAGATCCATTTAGTGCCAAGTAGGGAAAAAGAAGTTATCTACGCCTGGACACAAATTCAAATTTGGTGTTTCCAGAAATTAAAAGAAAGGAAAAAGTTACATAAGAGTAAGAATCACACCAGTATTAGGCTTAACATCATTCACAATAAATTCTACAAGAAAAAGGAACAAAGCCTTTACTGTCTTTAGAGGAAAACACTTTTTATGCTGGAATTCTATACCCTGCAAAACTAGCATTCCAGTGAGAGTAGACTAAGGACAGAATAAAGACATTGAGCCTTTAGAAATGTCAGCACTCAGGAAAGTTATCCCCCAGGGGTCTTCTTTGAAAAAAAATTACAATGTTTTCCAGCAAAACAAGATTCTAAGGAAGAGAATAACTTGAGTTATAGAAACAATAATGAACAAATAAATCATTAGAATTTATAGCTAAGTATGAATTTGTGTTGGTAATATGGCTTTCAAATTTTGTCAGATTATTAAGAAAGAATTTCTTTAAAAGTAATGGCATAAAGTAAAATGAAAGCAGATGGTGTTGTCACAGTAACAATCTGAATCTAAACTACCAGATGATTCGGAAAGCATGTTAGGGAGTGGAAGGTAATAGATAAAAACATGCCAAAAGTCTTTCCTTTTCCTAGAGAAGGGTGTTAGAGATACTGGTTAAATCTCAATCATCATTGAAAATATGATGAATTTAATATTATCATTGGTGAGATACCATTTTGTATAGATAACATTTCTATCAGTGCTGTTATTACATGTAAACTGCGTCCTGTATTCATATGGACTTCAACTCCAAATCTGCCTATTTATCTATTATTAGCTTTAAAAGGTATTCCAGCATTTCCACATTCGTTATTCTTGCCCAGGATTTCTGTCCCAAATATCCAACTGGTCTCCTTTGCTAGCAACCCAAACTGAGCCACACTCAGACTTTAAGAACAACCCATCTTGTCTGTGTTTAAGCCCTTGGCCCCAAAGCCAGTCTACACCCGAGCCCTCATAAAGAGCTCCATTTCTCCTGAACCTCTCCTGCCTTCCACTGCTCTCCTCTCCCACCAACTTAGCATCTTTGAACTCTTCTCAGCTCCCTTCCTACCACTCCTGGGGCAAGGACAGACCCATGAGGATCTCTGCTTGTTCACGTCTCTTACCAAGAACTTCTGTATGCATATTCATTTGGGTAACATGAACATCTGAAGAGTTTTGAACAAGGAAGAGACATAAGCAGATTGGCTCACTAGAAAATGTGTGAGTGGGTGATTGATTAGGCTATTACCATGATTCAGAGGAAAGTAATTAGAGTTTGACCTAATACAGTGGCAGTGTGGGTGAAGAGGAAGAGCAAATACAAGAAATGATTGGGAAATAGAATCAGAAATTGGTGAGTTATTGGATGTTGGCTATGAGAAAGAGGTGAGAGAGAGTATGAATTTTTGTTTTCGTTTTGGTGTTTTAGCTTTGACAACTAAGTAACCTTAGTTGCTAACCTTGTTAGTAACCTTTACCAAACATGGGAAGAACACAATTTGCGGAAAAGATGGGGGATTTGCTTTCATCCAGGTATAGATGTCCAGTCATTTGAATATATGAATCTGGGTGTCAGGAGAGATTCTGGACTGGAGATATATCTATATATGGGAGCTATCAGTATGTAGGAGGTGGTTGAAGTCTTGAGCAAAGATGAACAGCAGAGGATGTGGGTGACAAGAGAAGACCAGTGACAAAGAGCAGTCACAGAGGAAGAGCGACGTGTGAGGAGATCACCAGGAGAAGGCAATTTCAAGAAAGACGAGAGGAAGCAAAGCCAAGAAAGGAGGAGTGTTCAACAGTATCATTTGCCCCTAAGAGGTCATTTGCCTTTGAAAACTGAAAAGAGTACATTAAATATGGAAATTAAGAGGTCATCGGTCATAGACATTTCAGTTGAGAGGTGAGAGTTTAAGTCTGTGGTACTGGGGTGAGAAATGAATTAAGGGGAGAAATAGATACAAAGAGGATTAATAGTTCTTTCTGGAAGCTGAGCTGTTAATATCAATAGAAGGAGCCAATATGAAATCCGGAAGACAGTTTAGGCTGAAGGAATGACTAATACGGGAAAGGCATGACAGAGATGGAGAGGGTGTGTGTAGGTAGTAGATGGAGAAAGGAAGAATGGATGCGTGGAAGGAAGGAAGAAAGCATAGCTCTCACTGTCCTAAACCTTATAAGCACATTGCTCTAACTAGAGTAAAAAACTTCTGGAGCACCAAGCAGGACAGTTCTAGAATACATAACTCCTGAGGGTGAGCCCTGTGAGAGGAAGGACTTCTGGTAAGAAACACTGAAAAAGGCAACTTCTTACTTCATCCAGGCAACAAACACATGCCCAATCTCCTGTCTCCCTGTCTATCTATCTGTCTATCTATCAATCATCTATCTATCTATTATCTATCTATCTATGTCTATCTATCAATCTTTCTGTCATCCAATTCAGAAGTGACAAAGTTATCAAAGGGATCTGAATTAATACCCTTCTGTGAATTTAAAGACTTGAAGTCACACATTTCTTAGCTGACAGTAAGTATAATTTGGCTGATTATTTCAACAATGAGGACTGGCTTTTCTGATTACATAATATAGAAGACATTTCCGTAAATTAAATATGCAGAGTCAAAATTTGATGTCAAATGTATCACAAAATTCATCTTTTATGACTAAATTTATGATGAAAATTTTTAGATGTCAATTCGAAATAGATGAGGAGGATGCATACCTTTTCAAAAATGTATTGAGATACGTGAGCAAAAATTTTGAAGACTATTGGTCTAGTATATCAGGTCTGGCCCTTGAAATGGGAGAGAAGGAAGTTTAAAACATCTTTCCTCAAGAAAATACCCTAATCTGCAAGATTCTTGTCCTTTTGAAAAACTCCTATTTTCTAGGACCAGGAGGTGAATATTATACTGGTTTCCTTCCTTGCATACTTCTAGAACAAAACTCATCTTCCCAAGGCAGAAGGATACCTCAGGGGTCAAGTGCAAGAGAGGTCATGTGCTCAGAAAGGCAAGAGGAAAGAAAGCATATTTATATTAAAAAATAGTATCTCATTATTCATATAGATCCCAATCAAACCGTGGTTTCAGACAGCTCTATCTAATAGAAATTTCTGTGATAATGGAAATGTACTCTTCAGATATTGCAACCAGTAGCCATGTGTGGGTTTTGAAATGTGAATAGTCTGACTGAGGAACTAAACTTTTAATTATATTAAGTTTTAATTAATTTAAGTAGCCACATGTAGCTAGTGGCTATTGTTTTGAATATCCCAAGTCTAAGATATGCAAATAATGGAGAGTTTTTTTTGTGTGTGTGTGTGTGGTATGCGGGCCTCCCTCTGCCGTGGCCTCCCCCGTTGCGGAGCACAGGCTCCGGACGCGCAGGCCCAGCGGCCACGGCTCACGGGCCCAGCCGCTCCGCGGCACGCGGGATCCTCCCAGACCGGGGCGCGAACCCGGTTCCCCTGCATCGGCAGGCGGACGCGCAACCACTGCACCACCAGGGAAGCCCCCTGGAGAGTTATTTTTGAAAAGCAACTTCTACAAAAAGTTCTAAACCTCAAGAATTATATAAGTTGGCATATGGTTATATATTCACTATGCCAACTTTAGAAAGTAAAGAAAAACACAAAAGAAAGTGTCTTTTGTGTTTCCATATAAATTTAAAATATTTTTTGTTCTAGTTCTGTGAAAAATGCCATTGGTAATTTGATAGGGATTGCGTTGAATCTGTAACTTGCCTTGTGTAGTATGGTCATTTTGACAATATTGATTCTTCCAATCCAAGAACGTGGTGTATCTCTCCATCTGTTTGTGTCATCTTCAATTACTTTCATCAGTGTCTTATAGTTTTCCGAGTACAGGTCTTTTGCCTCCTTAGGTAGGTTTATTCCTAGGTATTTTATTCTTTTTGATGTGTGTTTCCTTAATTTCTCTTTCTGATCATTTGTTGTTAGTGTATAGAAATGAAACAGATTTCTGTGTATGTATTTTGTATCCTGCAATTTACCGAATTCATTGATGAGCTTTAGTAGTTTTCTGGTAGCGTCTTTAGGATTTTCTATGTATGGTATCATGTCATCTGCAAACAAAGACACTTTTACTTCTTCTTTTCCAGTTTGTATTCCTTTTATTCCTTCTTCTTCTCTGATTGCTGTGGCTAGGACTTCCAAAACTATGTTGAATAAAAGTGGCGAGAATGGACATCTTTGTCCTGCTCCTGATCTTAGAAGAAGCGCTTTCAGTTTTTCACCATTGAAAATGATGTTAGCTGTGGGTTTGTCATATATGGCCTTTATTATGTTGAGGTAGTTTCCCTCTATGCCCACTTTCTGGAGAGTTTTTTATCATAAATGGGTGCTGAATTTTGTCAAAAGCTTTTTTTGCACCTATTGAGATGATCATATGGTTTTTATTCTTTAATTTGTTACTATGGTGTATCACATTGATTGATTTGCATATGTTGAAGAATCCGTGCATCCCTAAACCCCACTTGATCATGGTGTATGATCCTTTTAATGTGTTGTTGGACTCGGTTTGCTAGTATTTTGTTGAGGATCTTTGGGTCTATGTTCATCAGTGATACTGGCCTGTAATTTTCGTTTTTGTGGTACCTCTCTCTGGTTTTGATATCAGGATGATGGTGGACTCAGAATGAGCTTGGGAGTGTTCCTTCCTCTGCAATTTTTTGGAATAATTTCAGAAGGATAGGTGCTAACTCTTCTCTAAATGTTTGATAGAATTCTCCTGTAAAGCCATCTGGTCCTGAACTTTTGTTTGTTGGAAGTTTTTAAATCACAGTTTCAACTTCAGTACTTGTGATTGGTCGATTCATATTTTCTATTTCTTCCTGGGTCAGTCTTGGAAGGTTGTACCTTTCTAAGAATTTGTACATTTCTTCTAGGTTGTCCATTTTATTGGCATATAGTGATTGTAGTAGTCTCTTATGTATTGTATTTCTGTGGTGTCAGTTGTAACTTCGCCTTTTTCATTTTATTGATTTGAGACCTCTCCCTTTTTTTCCTGATGAGTCTAGCTAAAGGTTTATCGATTTTGCTTATCTTTTCAGAGGACCAGCTTTTAGTTTCATTGATCTTTTCTATTGTTTTCTTCATTTCTATTTCATTTATTTCTGCTCTGATCTTTGTGATTTTTCTTTCTACTAACTTTGGGTTTTGCCTGTTCTTATTTCTCTAGTTGCTTTAGGTGTAAGGTTAGGTTGTTTGAGATGTTTCTTGTTTCCTGAGGTAGGATTGTATTGCTATAAACTTCCCTCTTAGAACTGCTTTTGCTTCATCCCATAGATTTTGGATTGTCGTGTTTTCATTTTCATTTGTCTCTAGGTATTTTTGATTTCCTCTTTGATTTCTTCAGTGATCCATTTGTTGTTTAGTAGCATATTTTTTAGCCTCCACATGTTTGTATTTTTTGCAGTTTTTTTCTTGTAGTTGATTTACAGTCTTATAGCATTGTGGTTGGAAAAGATTTTACATGTTATTGATGAATCCTTTCCATACTAACCCAAATTAATAATTAAAATCCATAAAATGTTGGCTTGTTTTTTCAATACTCATACCAAAAATTAATCACAAATCAGGAATAGAATAGGGTTTTGTTTTGTTTTGTTTTTCATTCAAATTTTAACCTAAACATAGTAATCTGGGGGTTAAATGAGATTTTATCTCATTTTCACCCATGTATTATACCCAAGGAGATACAACTTCTGTTACTTCTTTTTTTTGTTTTTTTTTGTTTTTTTAAACATCTTTATTGGAGTATAATTGCTTTACAATGGTTAGTTTCTGCTTTACAACAAAGTGAATCAGTTATACATATACATATGTTCCCATAT
>NC_041224.1:5281405-5281958 GCF_002837175.3 Physeter macrocephalus | reverse complement strand
ATTAATCCTTTGTCAGTTGCTTCATTTGCAACTATTTTCTCCCATTCTGAGGGTTGTCTTTTGGTCTTGTTTATGGTATCTTTTGCTGTGCAAAATCTTTTAAGTTTCATTAGGTCCCATTTGTTTATTTATTTATTTATTTATTTATTTTTTGCGGTACGCGAGCCTCTCACTGTTGTGGCCTCTCCCTTTGCGGAGCACAGGCTCCGGACGCACAGGCTCAGCGGCCATGGCTCATGGGCCCAGCTGCTCCGCGGCATGTGGGATCTTCCCAGACCGGGACACGAACCCTCGTCCCCTGCATCGGCAGGCAGATTCTCAACACTGCACCACCAGGGAAGCCCTATTTTTCTTTTTATTTCCATTTCTCTAGGAGGTTGGTCATAAAGGATCTTGCTGTGATTTATGTCATAGAGTGTTCTCCCTATGTTTTTCTCTAAGAGTTTTATAGTGTCTGGCCGTATATTTAGGTCTTTAACCCATTTTGAGTTTATTTTTGTGTATAGTGTTAGGGAGTGTTCTAATTTCATACTTTTACATGTACCTGTCCAGT
>NC_041224.1:5240429-5278321 GCF_002837175.3 Physeter macrocephalus | reverse complement strand
TTCTTCTAGGTCCTTGTTAAATGTTTCTTGCATTTTGTCTATTCTATTTCCAAGATTTTGGATCATCTTTACTATCATTATTCTGAATTCTTTTTCAGGTAGACTGCCTATTTCCTCTTCATTTGTTAGGTCTGGTGGCTTTTTACCTTGCTCCTTCATCTGCTGTGTGTTTTTCTGTCTTTTCATTTTGCTTATCTTACTGTGTTTGGGGTCTCCTTTTTGAAGGCTGCAGGTTCATAGTTCCCATTGTTTTTGGTGTCTGTCCCCAGTGGCTAAGGTTGGTTCAGTGGGTTGAGTAGGTTTCCTGGTTGAGGGGACTAGTGCCTGTGTTCTGGTGGATGAGGTTGGATCTTGTGTTTCTGATGGGCAGGTCCCTGTCTGGTGGTGTGTTTTGGGGTGTCTGTAGCCTTATTATGATTTTAGGCAGCCTCTCTGCTAATGGATGGGGCTGTTTTCCTGTCTTGCTAGTTGTTTGGCGTAGGGTGTTCAGCACTGTAGCTTGCTGGTCGTTGAGTGAAGCTGGGTCTTGGTGTTGAGATGGAGATCTCTGGGAGATTTTCGCTGTTTGATATTACGTGGAGCTGGGAGGTCTCTTGTAGACCACTGCCTTGACGTTGGTTCTCCCACCTCAGAGGCACAGCCCTGACGCCTGGCTGGAGCACCAAGAGCCTTTAATCCACACGGCTCAGAATAAAAGGGAGAAAAAATAGAAAGGAAGGAAGGGAGGGAGGGAGGGAGGAAAAGAAAGGAAGGAAGGAAGGGAGGAAGAAAGAAAGAAAGAGGATAAAATAAAGTAGGATAAAATAAAATAAAGTTATTAAAATAAAAAATAATTATTAAGAAGAAAAATTTTAAAAAGTAAAAACAGACAAACAAAAAAACCCGGGATGGTCAGAACCCTAGGACAAATGTTGAAAGCAAAGCTATACAGACAAAACCTCACACAGAAGATACACGTACACACTCACGAAAAGAGAAAAAGGGGAAAAAAATAACATATTTTGCTCCCAAAGTCCACCTCTTCAATTTGGGATGATTTGTTTTCTATTCAGGTATTCCACAGATGCAGGTACATCACGTTGATTGTGGAGCTTTAATCTGCTGCTCCTGAGTTGGCTGGGAGAGATTTCCCTTTCTCTTCTTTGTTAGCACAGCTCCCAGGGTTCAGCTTTGGATTTGGCCCTGCCTCTGCGTGTAGGTCGCCTGAGGGCGTCTGTTCTTCGCTCAGACAGGACGGGGTTAAAGGAGCAGCTGATTAGGGGGCTCTGGCTCACCCAGGCGGGAGGGAGGGAGGGGCACGGATGCGGGGCGAGCCTGCGGCGGCAGAGGCCGGCGTGACGTTGCACCAGCCTGAGGCGCGCCGTGCATTCTCCCGGGTAAGTTGTCCCTGGATCCCGGGACCCTGGCGGTGGCCGGCTGCACAGGCTCCCGGGAGGGGAGGTGTGGAGAGTGACCTGTGCTCGCACACAGGCTTCTTGGTGGCGGCAGCAGCAGCCTTAGCGTCTCATGCCCGTCTCCGGGGTACGTGCTGATGGCCGCGGCTCGCGCCCGTCTCTGGGGCTCCTTTAAGCGGCTCTCTGAATCCCCTCTCCTCGCGCCCCGGGAAGCAAAGAGGGAAGAAAAAGTCTCTTGTCTCTTCGGCAGCTCCAGACTTCTCCCGGACTCCCTCCCGGCCAGCCGTGGCGCACTAGCCCCTTCAGGCTGTGTTCACGCCGCCAACCCCAGTCTTCTCCCGGCTTCCGACCGAAGGCCGAGCCTCAGCTCCCAGCCCCCGCCCGCCCCGGCTAGTGAGTGCCGGTCGGCACCGATCCTCTGTGCGGGAATCTCTCCGCTTTGTCCTCCCCCGTGGCTGTGCTCTCTTCCGCGGCTCTGAAGCTTCCCCCTCCACTACCCGCCGTCTCCGCCCGCGCAGGGGCTCCTAGTGTGTGGGAACCTTTCCTCCTTCACGGCTCCCTCCCACTGGTGCAGGTCCCGTCCCTATTCTTTTTTTTTTTTTTTTTTTTTTGCGGTTGTGGAGCACAGGCTCCGGACACGCAGGCGCAGCGGCCATGGCTCACGGGCCCAGCCGCTCCGCGGCCTGTGGGACCTTCCCGGACCGGGGCACGAACCCGCGTCCCGTGCATCGGCAGGCGGACTCTCAACCACTGTGCCACCAGGGAAGCCCCCGTCCCTATTCTTTTGTCTCTCTTTTTTCTTTTGCTCCACCCAGGTACGTGGGGAGTTTCTTGCCTTTTTGGAAGTCTGAGGTCTTCTGCCAGCGTTCAGTGGGTGTTCTGTAGGAGCTGTTCCACATGTAGATGTATTTCTGATGTATCTGTGGGGAGGAAGGTGATCCCCGCGTCTTACTGTTCCGCCATCTTCTCTCCTCCTCCTGTTACTTCTTAGTAATTGTGAAAGACAGCCCCAGAATATAAAATGATGCTGGTGAAGAACATGTTATAGTTTTAATAATTAGTAGTTAGACTGGGTTTATACTTCATAAGCATTTAAATTTAAATTTTCATTTTGCCTTGAGCTTCATGACAGTACATGATTATAATAAAATTAAAAGTTAATAATGATTTAACTCAATCTCCAGGCATGTCAAATAATGTCATTAATTCAGCATTTGTTTAGCACTAACTGTTTGCCAGACCCTGTGCAGGTGCTCATTACATTCTGTATGCCCATTTTTTTGCATCTTAACATAAATGCATAATATTTATGCAGTTAAGTTTCTAGTGTTAAAAAAAAGTGAGGTTAAATGAAGCAAAACTTCCATCATTTGAGCCTTTCTAGAATGTTCCTTCACATAGGGAGAGAAAATAAAGTTACCTATGACCTATTGGTAGAAACTTGAGCACAGTTCCCTAGGGATATGTTTTATAATTGACATTGTGTCCTAGGTTAACAGGCATTGTTTTTTCTCTTCCTTGGTGGTAAAGATAAAATACTAGCACATTTTACAATCAACTGCCTTTTTGATAAGCTAAAGTAATATAGGTAAAGATACTTATAAATGTCTGTATGCACTGAGGTTATGTATGCTTGGGACTCCTTTAGGGTCTCACGTGTTTTATATTACATCACTATACAAAACTGAACCCACTTGGTTATATTCAGTTTAGCATCCTGAATGAGCTAACCTCATCCTCATGCTTGAGCATGCTCAAGAATATATTTTGTATATTCTACTGTTTTAGGTAAATTTAAATTGTTTTCAAATAAGAGTATATGTTCTATGGGAGAGTAGAGGCAGGAGACATTTTTGGAATATGCTGGGCATCCAGCTTGCAGTAAAACAACAGAACCAGAAAAGATCTTGCCGGATATTTTGGCCCATTCTTCCCTCTCCCCCCTCCCTCCCGCTCTCTGCTTCAGGTAAGTTAAAGACTCAGCTTTCTAGGGAAAATTTCCTTTTATTTTATAAGAAAGCATTTCCACACTTTTCATGTAAAATGCTTTTGCAAGTCACTTTAGAATTATTAACTTATGAATTATAGGAGTTGGCATCATTTAGAACTAAACCACTTCTTTGGATGGATGGCACTGACAGTAATGCTGCAGAAACCAGCCACTGTCAGTGATAGCTAAGGGCTGTGCCAATCTGAGCACGCTCTGTGTGTGTCCATGTGGAATGGATGTGGTGAGGTGTCAACTGTTCAAGACAGATGTTACCCATTTTTTATACTGTTAGCAGCATATACATTAGAACACATTCTCAGATCTGTTAAGAAAATGAGATGTGGAAGTTACTTGTATTGGATGGATTGCCTCTTTTCTTGCTGGGAAATATTTAACGCTACCTATCAGTGAATGAGTGAGACAGCAAAGTATTTCAGTAATGAATTGTGGAATAATTGTGACGAAGAGTCACAAAGTAAGTTGGCATTGTGTTTGCGTTGTCATTAGATGTACTGAACAAATGGACGGTGGGATTTTTGTAGTAAGAAATATTGACTTTTTTACCAGGAGGCCAGTGTCTCAACTAGAAAACTTAAAATTTTCCTTCAATCTGGAGAAAGTCAGTATATTATAGTTTTTGGTCACTTATCAGTGATACAGAAAATGTACTAAGTGAAAAAGAAATGTTTTGCCTGCTTGATAATTATCTGTCCATTCCTTATATGATTCGAAAATCAGGGTGTGAAATGTAAGTCTGTTTTATGGTCTTTTTTTTTTTTTTTTGTGGTATGCGGGCCTCCCTCTGCTGCGGTCTCTCCCGTTGCGGAGCACAGGCTCCGGACGCGCAGGCTCAGCGGCCATGGCTCACGGGCCCAGCCGCTCCGCGGCATGTGGGATCCTCCCAGACCGGGGCGCGAACCCGGTTCCCCTGCATCGGCAGGCGGACGCGCAACCACTGCGCCACCAGGGAAGCCCTGTTTTATGGTCTTATATTAAACCTGAAAGAATATTTCAGATAGGAAATAAGCATCTTCAGTTTAAAAACTACTCAGTATTCTTCAGTCCATCAAGAGCTACACAACAGAGGCTGAAATAAAACTGAAGTAATTACAAAAAATTCACTGCATATTTTTCTAAGTAGCTTTATTTAAAAGGTTTTATTTAAGGCTTAAGGAAAGTTTGTTGTTGTTTTCCTGTGAAGATTACTAAAAAGGACAGAGATCCTAAGATGTGACCTCTGTAGTGATGTTATTTGGTAAAATTCATGAGCTGCAAGTCTGGCTGCAGATGAAGAGCTGCTTTGTAAAAAGTGTGAGAGATTTGTAAATGGAAGTGAAAAGCTGCTCCTTTCCAGCTGAATGATCAAACACATTTTTGGAGGAAAACAGTGGTTGAACAGGTGTTCAGTATTATGAACTTGTGATGTAAAGAATGCAACAACTGAATCTGGCAAAGATCCACGTATTAAATTCTTTGTTCTTAAGAACCAAAATTTCCTGCTGCAGAAAATCAACTCACATTTGTGCTCCATGAAAAATAAGATATTGAAAAATTACAGAATTCACATAAAGAATGTATAATTGTGTTACATCACTTACTTTCAAGCTTTTTGCCAGCATTTATAAGAATCATGTTTCTTTCTTAAAATATCACTGCATTTTTTATATTTTTGTGAATGCTGTAAGATAGTATTTAATCCTATTTCTTTTCATTAATGACTTTTTAAAGTTTTTATTAAGAAAAAAGTAGAAGTTTACATATATTTTTTGACCTTTTTATAAGAAGTGATTCACATAATTCATATTAATTTGTAATCACCACTTCCTTATGAATTAGATGGGAAACAGGTATTTTATTTTAGAATAAATACTCTGTAAAATAAGTCAGCTGTAGCATTAGGAAGAAAACTCAATCTGTCTTCCAAGTCAGTAATATATCCATGAGATCGCTTGGCCTTGTAACCTTCTTAAATCTAATTTTGCTACTTGTTTAGAAAATAATGTCTGGTTGTGAATTTTGATCTCAGAGGGAAAAAAAAATCTCTAGTAATTTCAAAACCAGCAACCTGAGGATCTGCCCCAAACAGAGAAGCCAATTAGAAGATGTATGAGAGGTCTTCCCTGGTGGTGCAGTGGTTGAGAATCTGCCTGCCAATGCAGGGGACATGGGTTCGAGCCCTGGTCTGGGAAGATCCCATATGGCGCGGAGCAACTGGGCCCGTGAGCCACAATTACTGAGCCTGCGCGTCTGGAGCCTGTGCTCCGCAACAAGAGAGGCCGCGATAGTGAGAGGCCCGCGCACCGCAATGAAGAGTGACCCCCGCTCGCCACAACTAGAGAAAGCCCTCGCACAGAAACAAAGACCCAACACAGGCCATAAATAAATAAATAAATAAATAAATTTAAAACAGGGTGGGAAACAGGAGAAAAGCATCAAGTAGGATTTATAGGAAATGAAGCTTGGTAATAAAAGTTTAAAAAAAAAAAGATGTATGAGAATGATCCCCCAAAAGAGACGAGGAAAAAGTTAATTTCTGTGAGGCTGAAATACAAGCTTGGGCAGTTTTAGCTTCCTGACTACAGGTGTGACAGAACACAGCTGATCAAACCAGGCAGGAATTTGACATCACACTCTGTTTAATTTCAGCTGCCCAATGAGCCATGCCCAATCTGGAAGCCAGAGAGAACCTGGAAAAGGAGCGTGTAGGGCTGTAACTTCATACTTAGAAGACTGCCATGGACACGGCTTAGGAGCTTGGATTTGGTCACGTTTGGGCCAAAGAATGTATAGCTGTCCACGGTGTGCCAAAAAGGCTGCATAGGTTTTTAAAACATTGAAAACCTGTTTAAAATGTAATCCGTGTTTGGCAGCCCACCTATTTGGGGTCGGCTATCATTTTTAATAAGTCACCAAATAGTTCAAAGTAGGTTCCTCATCTGGCCCCCAGTTTCTAAAATCCTATAAACTAAAGTGAACTATATTACAGGTATTTTTTCTGTGTGCCGAATTTTCAACTGGGAACTTGAAGGCCCAAACAAAAGTGAGGGTGTGACAAAGTTGTCTTCAGTATCTATGGGTCACATTTGTTGCTTTCACCTGGATTCCCCTTCTGTCCTGCTTCTGTTTCCCATTCCATGCTTCTCAGCCCCAAAGGGGGCTACAATGGAGGTTGCTAGTTTAGGAAGGGGTAGATTGACAAAGGTGTAATATACAAAATGGAAAGTAATAACTAAAAGGTATAGCCTGTTCTAAACAGGTGTGCCAACAATAAGCTGCTCATGAAACCATGTAACCATTTTATTTGGAAGTACAGTTTATCAGTTTCCAGTTATTTTATTAGACTAATAATCTCATCCATTGAGTTAATCATATCATTATCTCCACCTCAGCCAAGAACTACCAGGACCGCACACTGCACTTGATCACTATCAGAAGCTGTGTCATCTCACAGTTCATGGGTTTGGACCACAGTTTCTGATGCAACGTTATGTCCCTCTTTCTCTCTGGGCACAGAGCTTTTTTTGTTTGTTTTGTTTTGTTTTTAATTTTTCTAAATTGAGGTAGAGTTGTTTACAGTATCATATAAGTTTCAGGTGTACAGCACAGTGATTCACAATTTTTAAAGTTATATTCTATTTATAGTTATTATAAAATATTGGCTGTATTCCCTGAAAGCAGGCACACTTGTCTTGTTCCTGATCTTGGAGAGAAACGTTCAGTCTTTCACCATGGAGTATGATCTCAGCTGTGGGTTTTTCCTACTTGGCCTTTATTATGTTGAGATCATTTTCTTCTATTCCTAGTTTGTTGAGCTTGTTTTTTTAATCATATGAGGATGTTGAATTTTGTCAAATACTTTTTCTGCGTCAGTTGATGTGCTCTTATGGGTTTAACCTTTATTCTGTTAATGTAGGGTAGTATACTGATTGATTTTCTTGTATTGAACCACCCATACTTTCTAGGAATAAATTCCACTTTGTCATGATGTGTAATCCTATTGAATCTGGTTTGCTACTGTTTTGTTGAGGACTGCAGTTTTCATTTTTTATACTGTCCTTATTTGGCTTTGGTATCAGAGTAATGCTAGCCTCATACACTGCATTTGGGAGTGTTATCTCCTCTTCAATTCTTTGAAAGAGTTTGAGGATTGTTGTTAATTTTTATTTAAATGTTCAGTAGAATTCACCAGTGAAACCATCTGGTCCTGGGCTTTTCTTTGTTGGAAGGTTTTTGATTACTGATTCAATTTCCTTACTTATAACTTATATAGATCTGTTCATATTTTCTGTTTCTTCATGGTCCAGTCTTGGTAGGTTATGTGTTTCTAGAAATTTATCCATTTCTTCTAGGTTATCCAATTTGTTGGCATACAACTGTTGATAGTATTCTCTTACAGTCCTTTTTATTTCTCTAAATTGTTATGTCCCTTCTTTCATTTTGGATTTGAGTTGAGTCTTCTCTTTTTTTCTTCATTAATCTAGCTAAGGATTTGTCAGTTTTGTTTTGAATAGCCAACTCTTGGTTTCATTGATTTTTCTCTACTGTTTTTCTATTTTTTTCTTTAGGAAATAGAGTGATGTCTTCTTTAACCCAATAGTTATTTACAAGTGTATTGCTTAATTATCACATATTTGTGTATTTTCCAGTTTTCCTTCTGTTGTTGATTTCTATTTTCATTCAGTCATTGTGTTCAGGAAAGTTACTTTGTATGATTTCAATCTTTTTTTTTTTAAGTTAGACTGATTTTTGTGGCCTAAAATATAGTCTTCCTGGAGAATGTTCTATGCGCACTTGAGAAAAATGTATATTCTGCTGTTGTTGGGTAAAGTGTTTTATATATGTCTGTTAGATCCAATTGGTCTATAGTGTTGTTTAATTCCTCTATTTCCTTATTGATCTTCTGTCTGATTGTCCTATCCATGATTGAAAATGGGGTATTGAAGTATCCCACTCTTGTTTTTAAGGAGCTGTCTGTTTCTTCCTTCAGTTCTGTCAATGTTTGCTTCATATATTTTGGGATTTATACAAATGTTTATAATTATTGTATTATATCTAGTTGAATTGACCCTCTTATCATTATACATCCTTCTTTCTCTTTTTAAATAGTTTTTGACTTTTCATGGAATATCTTCCCATATTTTTACTCTCAATCTATGTGTGTCCTTAGACCTACAGTGAATCTCTTGTAGATATCATACTGGATCTTTTTTTAAAAATCCATTCAGCCATCTGTGTATTTTGATTGGGGAGTTTAATCCATTTATATTTAGAGTAATTACTGATAGGGAAGCACTTACTTTTGCTATTTTAATATTTGTTTTCTGTATGTTTTGTGGCTTTTTCCCCACATTTCATTCATTAATGCTTTCCTTTGTGTTTAGTTGATTTTTTGTAGTGCCACATTTTTATTCCCTTCTCCTTTCCTTCTGTGCATATTCTATAGATATTTTCTTTGTGGTTACCATGGGGATTACATATAGTATCCTCAAGTTATGACAGTTTACCTTAAATTGATACTAACAACTTCAGTTGCATGCAGGCACTCCTTTACAATTCCGCTTTCCCACTCCCCCTTGATGTTCCCAATGCCACAAATTACATCTTTACATGTTGTGTACCCAATAACATAGATTTATAACTATTTTTATGAATTTGTCTTTTAAATCTTATAGAAAATAAAGAGTAGAGTTACACACCAAATTACTATAACACTGCTATTTGTATTTTTCTGTTTACCTTTATCAGGTCTCTTTAAGTTTATCCTAAAGTATATTGAACCTCTTGGATTTGTATATCCATGTATTTACTCAAATTTGGAATGTTTTCAGCCATTATTTGTTCACATAATCTCTCTGCCCCTTTCTCTCTCTCTCTCTCTCTCTCTCTCTCTCTTTTTTTCCTCTCCTTACATTTAATAATTTCAAATGTCCTGTCTTCAGGTTCACTGATCCTTTCTTCTGCCTATTTGAGTCTGTTATTTTATGCCTCTAGTTAATTTTTCAATTCAGTTATTATATTTTTCAGTGCTACAATTTGTATTTGGTTCTTTAAAAAAATTCTGTCTTTTTGCTGATATTCTCATGTTATTTCTATATCATTTTCCTTATTTTCTTTAATTCTTTGTGTATTTCTTGAGCATTTTGAGCATACTTAAGATAGATGTTTTACAGTCTTTGCCTGATACATCTGTAAGTCTGATGCATTTGTTTCTTCAGGGTTGGTTTCTGGAGATTTACTTTGTTCCTTTGAGTGAGCCATGTTGTCCTTTTTCTTGGTGTATCTTGTGGATTTTTGGTGAAAACTGGGCATTTGAAAAAACAGCCACTAGTCGTTTCAGATTGGCTTGGAAGACCTTCACTAGTCATTCTTGTCATTCCTATTGGAATCACCTAGGGTAAAGGTGTTAGCTCTTCTCAGATCTTTTCTGGGCATGTGTTTTATCTGGGCCAGTGTGTCTTTCTACTTAAAATTTCCCCCATATTCATAGCTGCTTTTAAATGTCTTAATTTCCCAAAGAGTCTCACCCCAGCTTTTTCTTGGGGCCTTAAATGTTCTATTTTATTCCTCTTCTTATAACTTCTTGCCCTGAGGTGTCTGTGAGTCTACAGTCCCCCTGCAGTTTTCACACCCCACAATGAGTACCATTGTCTTCCACAGCTTCTGCCATCTGAGGTCCAGCATACGCCACAATTTCGCATCTACGTTCTTAGTCACATGAGACAGGGACCAGTCTGTCAGGTAGCTCATCCACAGGCCAGAGTGTTGCAAGTCATTTCTACTTCTCTTATTCTGGTCAAGGGAGGGGACTGGGAATTGGCCTGCTTCCTCCTTACCTGTAGCATTGCCAGGAAGGGGATGGGACATGGGCAAGTAAAAATGCCAGGAAATTTCCTGAAGTTCTGAATGTGACTTTATCTTGGTTCAGTGTTTGTTTTTTTACTATAGATCTCTGAATTGGTTTCCAGAGCTCCTATAAAGTTACTTTAGCCAGTCTGTTAGTTGTTTATTTAATGCTTCCATGGGGGAACAAGTGTCTGGTGCTTCTAAGTCCACCATCTTGGAAATGTCTCCATGCTTTCTGATGAGAAGTCAGATACTGGTATTAATGAAGTTCCCTTGTACATGATAGCTATGTACAACTTTCAAGTGTAGCCTGCAACTTTTAAGATTCTCTCTTTGTCTTTCAACAGTTTAATTATAATGTGTCTAGGTGTGTATCTGAGTTTATTATACTTGGAATTCCTTAAGATACTTGAATATATAGGTTAAAATTTTTTTCTCAAATTTGTGAAGCTTTTGCCATTATTTCTTCAAATATTCTTTCTGTCCTTTTCTCTTCTTCCAGATCTCTCATATACAAAGGTTGGTATGCTTGATGGTATCCTATAGGTCTCTGAGAATGTGTTTATTTTTCTTCATTTTTTGTTTGGCTCCTCAGACTAGATAATCTGAACTGACCTATCTTCAAATTCACCAAGTCTCTTTTCTGCCCACCCACATCTGATGTCGGGCCCATATAGTAAATTCCCATTTCAGTTATTGAACATTTCAACTCCAGAATTTCTAATTGACTTTTTAAAATAAGTTAAATCTCTTTATTAATGTTCTCTACTTCCTGAGACATTGTTCTCAAACTTTAATTGTTTAGGCATGGTTTCCTTTAGTTCCTTGTACATATTTATAATAGCTGATTTAAAGTCTTTATCTAATAAGTCCAACATGGTACAGGCTTCCTTACAGTCAGATTTTATTGACTGCTTTCTTTCCCTGGGGCATACTTTGTGGCATACTTTTCTCTTTTTTTGTATGTCTTATAACTTTTTATTGGAAACCTTATATTTAAAATAATATAATTTAGAAACTCTGGAAATCAGATTCCCCCCTTTTCAGGGGTTTTGTTCTTGCTGTTTGTTGTTGTTTTTGCTATTGTTTGTTATTGACTTTCTTGGACTAATTCTGTAACATCTGTGTTCCTTCTCAGTGTGACCACTGAGGTTTCTTCTCAGCTCATTGGACAACTAATGAGTTGATAGAGGTTTTCTTAAACACTTTGCATCATTAGATTTCTTACCGTTTGGTGTGGGGCCCTGTGTACATTCTATGGCAGACATTGAACACTAACAGCTCACACATCTGTCTTACCCTTCACTTCTCGTGTAGGGCCTCACAGTCAGGTCTTTTCTGAGCACGTGCATATCCCTACACTTGCTTGTGGCATTTTAAAGTCTCAGGAATATGGTGGAGTTTTTCAAATCCCTCTATAGACCTCACATTTCCAAGATTTTCCTTTTAATTTTTTTTTTGTCCAACCTCTTGTTTGTCCCAACTGATATTGCCATCTCAAACAGCTTTTATGTTCAATAATTGCCACTGATTTTTTTTTAAGACACACCCTGAGGATAGGACTTTCCTCATTAAATGAGTCCTGAGGTAAAGACAAGCCTTTGGAGCTTTTCCTAAAAATTGCCATTCAGGTCAAATAGTGACCATTCTTTTGTAATGAGGCTTTTGGGGGAGCTCCAAACCCATTCTTCCCCCTCACTTGGCTGCCAGGCTGCAGGTTTTTCACAGATACCATGGTTTCCAGGCCACTGGTTTTCAAGGCTACTGCAGAGCTGGGGAGAGGAAGGTGGGAAAGTTAAGATGCCACAAAGCTCACTGTTCTTACTGAAGTTCAGCTGTTTTTCTTGAATAAACACCCCTTGTTACAAGCCTTTCATTAAATTCAAGAGTTCCAAAAATGTTGATTTTGCCATTTTTTGCCAGTGTACTCACTGTTGTTATAGACGGTTGGATCCTTACCCTACCATTCCACAAGCACTTGGGCATTTAAGTTAATCATTTTTGCACTGATGCTATGATTTTGGAAGTAATAGCAACACAATTTGATAATTATCCAGATTGGTTATTCTCCAGTCTAGATACACATCATCTTCAGAGCTCTAAAAAAAAATATCCTCATGTAAGAGTCTTAACCCTTGTTCTGTATATTGAGATTGAGGCCTTGGGCCTTGGTCTACATATTTCTAAAAAATAACCCCAGGTGGTTATGATGTGAAACCAAGGCTGAGAACCACTGATCTAGATCTTATTTATTTTGAATCCCACAACATAAAATAGTACCTCACATTTCTGAGGTTCCACACGGATATCTCAGGAGGTAAGAAGTCTGCCAGTCTCTGTTCTAGTCAGACCACATCTGGAGCTGTGTTAAACTTGGTGTGTTCTCAGAGAAACTTTGATAAATGAGAGGGAAGACCGATGAAAACCATGTACTATGAAAATTAGTTAAAGGTACACACAGAAAATGAGGGAGACCAGGTAGTTGGCTTCAAATGTTAGAAGAACATTCATGAAAATGAGGATTAGTTGCAGGTCGTATAATGTTCATTATGAGTTAAAGAGATTCATCTGATGAACTGGGAAGCTAATCACATATTTATAGAAAAATATGATATAACAGACCCAACAAGTAAACTTTTGGAAAAGAACCTCTTCATAAATTAGAGACTCCCTGTTTTTTGTTTTTTGAAGTGTAGTATTTCATACAGTTAATTTTTTTCAGTCAAGATTATGGTTTCAAGTATTATTCTTAGCCTGATCTACACAACTCACTGATTGGATCTTAACCAGAAACTGGTTTATCCATCTTAATCTGTGGGTTATTGACTACAAGTGGGAAAAATTCTAAATATATATATGCATATGTATATGTACAGATTTACATGCAATAGGTATTTTATGATAATATGTCTTATATTTGTTTAGTACCTTGTACTTACAGACTTCTTTCAAATACATCATTGGCTAAGAAGGTCACTTAATTACCTCCATAAGCCTCTGAATACACAATGGTGCTTCACAAATTAGACCTCCTCATTAACAGAATATGGCATCTAAAGCAGAATCAACACAGGACATAGTAAAATCAAAAAATCACAGTTGACCGTGATTTTTTTTTTTTTTTTTTTTTTTTTTTTTTTTTTTTTTTTTTTTTTTTGTATGCGGGCCTCTCACCGCTGTGGCCTCTCCCGTTGCGGAACACAGGTTCCGGACGCACAGGCTCAACGGCCATGGCTCACGGGCCCAGCCGCTCCACGGCATGTGGGATCTTCCTGGACCCGGGCACGAACCCGTGTCCCCTGCATCGGCAGGCGGACTCTCAACCACTGCGTCACCAGGGAAGCCCTGACCGTGATATTTTTAAAGAGTATCTTAAATTAGGCTAAGGAAGTAGAAAAAAATCAGAACCATTAAATTTTTAAAAAATTTATCTTGTGAATTAATTGGATAAAGCCACCTTCAATGTTTAATACATTTTCTGCTACGTAAATCTAGACTGTGAGCCACCATGTCATTTATTTCACTGGAAATTAATTTATTGTTCCTTCAGTTCAGAAGGAAAGGAATAATCAGTGATGTTCTACTTTTGAATTTTGAAGAACTACATTTGAAAGTGTAAAGTAATTCTAGATCAGATATATATATATATTTAAGCTGTAGGACTTGTTAACTACTAGGAACAGAACAAGGATCTTATTGTGATAGAGCCACACAAACTGTTCTCCTTGAGTATATAGAGGTATATTTAGAATTTGAAAAGCAATTTATTGAATATACCTTTAGGACAAGATCTGCCCGTTCAGTTTTGGTTTCTCTGACATGCTATTCTAATGTGAATGTAGCATTTTTGAAATTTTTTATATGCAATGTACTCTTTTAAAATCTCTTTCAAATATTATATTATGCATTGTATGGGCTCTATATGGCACAGAGCAGTGTTTTTATAGCCCTTCTGGTCAAAAATTTTTGTCTTAAGTCATGTTACACTTGTCTTGCAAGTGCTTTAAAGTTGCCTTCTGTGTACCTCACCTCCTCAGAAAGCCGCCGGTTCTTTTTTGCTGGAGGCAAGAGAGGGAGTTTCAAGCCTGTTATTTTACCTGCTCTGTGCCGAACATCCGGGTTCCTGTTTTATTCATTAATCCGTAAATAATAATCTCTCCAGTATTTTCCTATTAGTTGAATTTTAACCAAAAATATTTTGCTACTTTATATTTTCATCACATTTGTATATTTGACTTAATTTTGTTTAATTTGAACTTGACACCTTTTCCTACTTATTCAACCATTCAAGCTTTACTTTGATAGCAGCATGAAAGTGTTTCATATTCTCTTTTTCAGTCATGGTTTTTGTTTGTCTTGGGAAATGTCATTGGCAAAGAGCTTCATCTCTTTTGGAATTATTAACTCTCTAAATTGGGAAGCTTCTTCTGACTGTTTATAAACTAACTGTAATGTGACAACTTCAACTGTTGGCACTTCCAAGTCCAAGCACACAGTGTGTAGTGAAAAGACACTAAATGAGAAATCAGTAGATCTAAAGTTGCTTTTTAGTTTTGTCACTCATTGTGCATGAACCTTTAGCCTTCCTATCTATAAAATGAGGATGTCACGTCTTCTTAAGGCAGAGCTGTGAGCATCAGATGAGATAATGTATGCAGGAGTCCTTTGTAAACTGCAAAAGAATCGGGCTGTTGTTATTGTATTACTATTATTTATTTATTTATTTATTTATTTATATTTAAGTATGGTTGATTTACAATGTTACGTTAATTACTGCTGCACAGTAAAGTGATTCACTTATATATATGTGTGTATATATATATATATATATATATATATATTCTTTTTGTTATATTCTTTTCCATGATGGTTTATCACAGGATATTGCATATAGTTCCCTGTGCTATACAGTAGGACCTTGTTGTTTATCCATTCTATATATAAAAGCTCACATCTACTAACCCCATCCTACCACTCCATCCTTCCCCCAACCTGTTCCCCCTGGCAACCACCAGTCTGTTCTCTATGTCCGTGATTCTGTTTTTGTTTCATAGATAAGTTCATTTGTGTCATATTTTAGATTCCACATATAAGTGATATCATATGGTATTTGTCTTTCTCTTTCTTTTTTTTACTATTACTATTATTACTATTATCATTATTATTATTAAAGATTTTTCCATTACAGGTAAGTATTTGAATTGTCTATAACCCATATTGTACCAGTGGTGAAGTTGGTAAAGACTAGTTATTAAGACACATGAGAAGGTGGGAAATGTGGTGGATTTCCCAGCTACTTAGCATTTAGTGGAAGACAGTCTTGGTGGAGTAATTACTTTTTCCATCCTCAGATATACTGTCTTCCTTTCCAGAGAAACTATGTGAGGCAAGAAGTCGTGTGTCTAAAATCTTTAAAGCTAAAAAGGAAAAAAAAAAAAAAAGTCTCACCTTCAAAACAAATAAACAAACTTTGGAGGGGCCTGTAGGCTTGAGTGTAACACTTCACTGTCCCACAGATTATAAACGTTAGGGGACCTTGGTGAGCCGCGCCCACGACCTCGCTGACACTGGCTTGCTGGGTCTCCTACCATGCACCTCAGGAAGTTCTTGGATCAGAGGCAGATGCGATCACTCTCGTTATTCTTCCCCCTGCTGCCCCAGTGCTGTGGCTCACGGGATCCACTGATAAAGCAGTGAGAGAACCAGGAAGTCACTGGAATGGGAGGCTAAGTGATCTGATCCATTTGCACTCCGTCTTACAGAGCTAACGCTCTTTTCTTTTCAGTGCTTGTGATTGTGGTTAAATATCTTAAAGTTATAGTCCCCTTATTCCCTTTATTTTTTCATAATTCAGAAAACATTTATTGAAAGTCCTCTGAGTGACAGACACCAGACAACATCCCAAGTGAGTGTCAAAGAACAAGACCAGGCGTCTGTGCTCTTGAAGCACTCACACGTTAATGGGGAGAGGACCCATGAGAAAATCATTACAGTAAGATGAAAAGAAAACAGCTACAGATGCCTTTGGTTTTCAATAGCCAAATCGGATTTTAGGATGAGCTGATTCAACAGCTCAACAGTGTCTTCAAGGACCAGGCTCTGGTCCTCTTTCTGTTCTGCCATTCTCAGTGTTGTTATAAATAGGAAAACTTTTCCAGAAGATTTCTGAGTTGTCATCTCAGAAGTCATTAGCCACAACTGGGCCATATCTAGGCCACCCCTAAGCAAATCATTGGCAAGGGGAAGGAGACTTCCAGGATAGACTTAGGCCTCTGGGGTTAGAGACGCTCTCTCCTGATGCTTGTCTGTGAGAATCAGACAACCAAACAAAAGCAAGACTTGGCTGATTCATTTTGCTGTGCAGTAGAAGCTAACACAACATTGTAAAGCAACTATACTCCAATAAAAATTAATTAAAAATAAAAACTAAAACTGATTACAAATTCTATCTAAAATATAGTTGTTTTATTTGATTTTACCTTTATTAAAATTCTATTATATGTGAAAATATAGTCATATATTTATTAAATAACATATAAAAAGAATATACTTAAAAAAAAGACTTTGCAAACACGAGAGGATGAGGAAATGGGTTTTTGGACAAAACCATCGACAAGAATATGGAAGGCAAGGGGTGACCAACACTGAGAAGGGGAGTGGGGGAATTTTCATGGAGGAGCTGTTATTTAAGCTGCTATTAAAAGATGAGTCAGAGTTTTCAGAGCTGAGTGGGAGTTTGTAGTTTGGTAGGGCTAAACTCCAGGTAAAGAAAATAACTTGGTCAAAGGTATAAAAGAACATGGTACTTCGGGAACAGCAATAATCCTAGAGGCCAGAGTATAGCTCATGCAAGAGTATGGGAAAGAAGAGGTTGGGAAAATATGTGAATGTCATTTAGACCTGATCCTGAAGGAAATGAAGCCAGTAAAGGATTTTAAGAAATCTGCTGTCCCTTTGTCCACGTCTTCCTAGTCTTTTTGGAGGTCTGACACTCATTCCCAAGTAGGTGCCTCAGGAAGGGCCTGTGTTAGCATCACTCCCTGAAGTCATCCATGTTTATAACAGTTTTATCCTTGAAGGTCATTGGGCTTCAAACTTTTGGAAGTTAGAACCTTGCTTCACATTTTCTCTTGAGTAGCTCACACATGTTACTCTCTTTTCCTCTGCATAAACCATTGCTGTTGTAAAGTCTAATGATAATAGCTTATTATTTTCTTTAGAAGTGGCTTGGTCCTTTTGCTTGGAAGACCAAAGAATCTTTTTCTTTTTTATTACTGTCCAGCAGTTGTACTAGTATTTGTCTTTATGTTAGCCAATTCTGGGCCAGTTTTCCCTGGTATATTGAGTGCCCTTTCAATATATTCGCAGGTTTTATTTATTTCAGGAGAGAGTTTTCCTGAATTACAGTTTTTAAAATTTTGCTCTCTTGTATTGCTTTGTTTCCTTCTTGGGGGCTCTTACTGTACGTATGTTAGATCTTCTCTGTCAATTTGTTCTCTTGAAGTTTTTGTTAGCTCTTTTTCCATCATTTTGGAGTTTTCACATCTTCTGTTTATTTAAAGATATTTCCCATTTTGTTTATTCATTCTTGTGTTACTTCTAGCTTACTCTTTATTTCCAAAATGAATTTTTATTTTATTTCTAACTTTTTATGGATCTTTAAAAATGGGTTTTTACTGAGCACCTAATTTGTGAGCTTTAATAATTCTAATCATACTTTCTATGATTTTCTTTTTTTTTTCATTTTTTTCTTGTAGTAACTCCAAATGGAAATTGACTGTGGTCTTTTTATATTGTGCATTTTTAACTGAAATGAGTTTTCATGGTCTTTTAGGAGAGAGATGTGGGCCAGGGTAGCATTTTTAATTTCATGGTTCTTAAGATGCCATTTCTGCTATTTTCACAGTGATGGAGAGTAGGTTCAGACTCCTGTGCTCTCTTGCCCTCTTTTTATCTGGACTTTCTCTTCTCTTCTTCCTGTTATCCTTGCCTTGCTCAATTAGGATGCAACCCCAGTAGTTTCTCCTCAGTGCTGGCTTTGTCCTGTGAGAGGGCTTCGGTTTTAAGAATTCATGGGACTCAGACCTATAGAACATTCTAGCACCATCATACCTGTGTGTCCTTTTAGTCTTATCCATCCATCAGAGCCTGAAAAGTCAGCTCCCAGCTTCTGTTGCTGTTCCTGAGCTTTCCAATGAGACCTAATGGTAATTTGGTTTCCCTTTGCTTTTCCCCTGCAGATTTCAGAGTTTCTTAGAGCATGTGGGCTTTGTAGCGCTTGGTAACTTGTCCTGATCAGCTTGTATTAGGGGGTTGGTGTAGATATCTAGTCGCTGAATATTGTTGTATGTGTTGTCCCTTTTTTGTTTTGCTATAATACTTGCTCTGTTTCCATAGGGAGATTCAAAAACTGTGCCCACCATCATCTTTCAGGAATACCTCCAGTTTTTTCTCAAGAAAAAAGTTGTTAGATAATTATATAATCAATACATTTATTAGAGTAGTGATGCATGTAACATCACTTAGAAAAGGTGGGCACATCTGGATTCAAATCCCACCCCTCCCACTCGTCCATTTTTCACGTATTAATTCATTTCTCTGAGGTTTTTCTCATCTGCAAGGTGGAAATACTACTGCAACCACCACTACCAAGTACTACCTCAAAGAGTAATTTGGATTAAATTAAGTTGGATGTTTGACCAGAGGTTAATAAATTCACATTTATAATCTTTTGATTTGATTGCATCCTAAAGCACAGAAGTGTAATAAGGTGACAATGTAGAAAGATAATTTCTTTTGTATTACTTAAAAACCTTTATTGTAGAATTTTAGAAAGATATGGCAATTAAATATTTTCAAAATAATTTTATTGATACATCAGAATTAGGAAGTGTGTCCTAACTATCAGAAATTAGATTTAAATTTGACATTGAGAACAAGCCCACCAATATTGCTGATACCATCTCACCTAGCAATCAGGAGAGGCAACATGTTGTGGACAAAGATGCTTTGCCCTTAAAATTAGGAAGAACCTGACTTAGGCCCTTCCTTCATCATTTCCTAGAAGCTTAGTTTGTTTTGTTATACCCTCAGTGAAAGTTTTCCTTCCATAGCTGCAAGTTTGCATGTAATCAAATTCAATAAATGTTAATTGAGCACGTACTCACTGCTAAAAACTGGCTTAGGCGCTGGACATATAACACTGAGCTAGACAGACAGAGTCCCTGCCCTCCTGGAACATACAGTTCAAGGTCAAAGGTAAACAGATAAGCTAATACTGCATAGAGTATTATAAACAGAGAAGAGGGACTTCCCTGGTGGCACAGTGGTTGAGAGTCCGCCTGCCAATGCAGGGGACGCGGGTTCGTGCCCTGGTCCGGGAAGATTCCCACATGCCACGGAGCAGCTAGGCCTGTGCGCCGCAACGACTGAGCCTGCGCTCTAGAGCCCGTGAGCCACAACTACTGAGCCTGTGTGGTGCAACTGTTGAAGCCCACGCGGCTAGGGCCCATGCTTCTCTATGGGAGAAGCCACCACGATGAGAGGCCCGGGCACCCCAGCAAAGGGTGGCCCCTGCTCGCCGCAACTAGAGAAAGCCCGCGTGCAGCAACTAAGACCCCAAAATAAATAATAAATAAAATAAATAAATTAAAAAATAAAAAAAATAAACAGAGAAGAACCAGGTATTATAGGAGGAGCGGCTTAACTCAGACTTGAGGTTCAGGAAGGGCTTCCCGAAGAAAATGGCACATTAGCTAGTAGCTGAAGATGTGTTGGAATCCCCAAGCCAATAGGAAAGCAGACAAAAGGGCATGTGCAAAGGCATGGAGACACGCAGGCGGCACATCTGAGGACGTGAAACGAAGGACTATTGCATAAACAGTGCTTCCAATACTGGGTGAAGTTCAGACTCACCAGGAGAGTTTTTAAAGAATCAGATTTTTTTTTTATAGGCCCCAGCCCAGACTTGCTGAACTACATTCTCAGAGAACATTTCAAGATTCTGGTTGTTAGCTCCTCTGGGGAGCCACTGGCTTGGGGCGTGTGTGGGGCTGGGGAAGGGGGCTCAAGTTAGGGAGGGTGAGGCAGGGAACCCAGGGGTGCACCGGGAAGGGCTGTAAAGCTTGTGTGGAGTTGGGATTTTATCCTAAGGGTGGGGGAGCTATGGAAGGACTGGGGAGGAATGGGAATGAGGAGATCAGATTCATGACTTACAAGGTTCAAGGAGTTTACTAAGGCATGACCCCTACCGTCCTGAGTGATACAATCTAGTTTATGAGGTTCAACATCTTTTTTGTTGTTGTTGTTGTTGTTTTGCGGTACGCGGGCCCCTCAGTGTTGTGGCCTCTCCCGTTGCAGAGCACAGGCTCCGGACGCGCAGGCTCAGTAGTTGTGGCTCACGGGCCCAGCCGCTCCGCGGCACGTGGGATCCTCCCGGACCGGGGCACGAACCCGCGTCCCCTGCATCGGCAGGCGGACTCTCAACCACTGCGCCACCAGGGAAACCCAGTTCAACATCTTTGAACCTCAGTTTTTAAAATCAAAAATGGAAAAACAGTATCTACTTTGCATGGTTATTTGGAGGTTTCACTGAGATAATTTATGCACAAAGTGCCTGACATATATATAATTGGTACTCAAAAGATGTGAATTTCTATTATTTGAGAAACCCATGGAGCCGTATAATTGGTGGACATCACGCAGCCGCTGTCCAACACCAGGGGAGGTGGGGTTTCTGCTTCGCCATCCATCTCCAGGTTCCTCTGACGCGTTCCTTGCCTGTGCGCACACGGCCCTACCGGGACAGAAAGCCGCTCGCTCTCACTTACTACCTCAGTTACGGTCTTTATGCTGATGACTTCCAAGTCTTTACCTCTAGCCTGGCGCTCACTCCTGAGCCCCAGACCCGCAAAGCCAACCGACTCCTTAAGTGGATCCCTCCATTAAATGTCTCGTGGGGACTTCTTCTGTTACCTAACACCACCCTTTCCCACACCAAGAAAACAAAACCAAACCCCACTTTCCAACGTTATCAGCACCACTAGGTCAAGTCAGAAACATGGGCATTGAATCACTCGTCCTTATCTTCTCCAGTTAATCCTCCCAAGTCCACACCCTTCTCTCCAGGCCGGAGCATCACCTCCTCCAAACTACCACCACCTGTTACCTGAACTTGTGAAACAGCCTGAGTTCCCAACACCATTCTTTGCCCCAACCCCGCAATCTTGAGGGGTCTTCCATGAGGCAAAATGGAGAAAATCGCCTCTCCTGCTTCCCCACACACAGTTAATAAGCCTCTTCAGCGGCTTTCAAATGCCCCCGAAGCGAGTCTTCTGGTCTCCCATTCTCCCTCTCCTAGTTTATGCTCTAACCATCCTGACCTAGAAAAAATTACCTTGTCTCCCACTCTCGGTTCCTCACCCAGCATCCCCTTCACACTGGATAACTCCTCACCCCTGAGGTCTCAGCTGGCAAACATCACGGTGGAGGGGCACTCCTTGAATCTTCACACCAGCCAGGAGTCCCTTGTCACACGTATTTGTACTGTCTTTCCCTCTTCTCCAATAATGCTACTCGGTCTACTTGTAGCTTCCTAATGCCTGTCTTCCCCACTGGACTGTAGCAACCTGGTGGCTAAAGAGTACTCACAGTCGGTGCATATTGTTCACGGATTCTATCTGGGGAGTCACCTACTTGCTCACATTTTTTGTACCTCCCAAACCAGCACTCAGGGCACTTTCTCAGTCATTCTTGGACATGCACAGAAAAGTAAAATTTTAAGTTGCCCGACACACTCACTCTCAGCGGAGGTTGAGCAAAAAGCTGATGCTCTGCCCTCTTGTCTCAGCCCTTGGACCATCAGTAAGCCTCCGTTGTGCAGTCTGCTTAGTGCCACGTTTTCCACATTTTTGTGTTTTTTGTTGGTTTCACTGTTGAAAATGGCCCCCATGCATGGTACTGAAGTGCAGTCTAGTGTTCTTAAGTGCAAGAAAGCTGTGATGTGCCTTATGGAGAAAATACATGTGCTAGATAAGCTTCATTCAGGCATGAGTTATAGTGTGTTGTCTATGGGTTCAACGTTAATGAATTAACGTATATGAAATGAGATGTCTTTAAACAGAAGCACACATAAAACAAGGTTATATTTTGATCAGTTCATGACAGTGTGACCAGAGGCTTGCAGGAAGCTAGCCCTGTATCTCCCCTAGTAGCAATGGTTCAGTATTAGCTAATTCTGTTTCTGTGATGATTTAATGGAACATAACTACTGCGATAATAAGACTCAATGTGTTTTGTTAACTTCTGTATCCCCAGTACTTATCACAGTGACTCTCACGTAATAGTTGTTCAGTACACATTTGTGGAAACAGAACTGTCTCTGTGTATGTGTTATACACGCATACATGTATGTATGCGTGTATAACATAACATGTAAATATTTATATAACATATAAATAAACTGAATGTTTTTCACGCCGAAGGTGTACCTCACAGCCTTATCATTACTTTGTGCTTTTTAAAAAAATGCTAAACATAGGTTTATTTTTGATATCATCTTTATTTTTATTGTTATCTAGGATGCTGGAGAGATGGTTCGTTCCTTTGTTGGTGGTTTGGAGCTTGTTGTCAATTTACTGAAATCAGATAATAAAGAAGTTTTGGCGAGTGTATGTGCTGCTATTACCAATATAGCAAAAGATCAAGAAAATTTAGCTGTTCTCACAGATCATGGAGTTGTCCCTTTATTGTCCAAACTAGCAAATACGGTAAGTAATGTATCTTTTTATTTCAAAATGCATATTGTCATAAGGTATCACGGTGTAGTAGCAAAAACGATGAGCTTAAAATCCAGAGACCTGGATTCAAGTTTAATATCTATCACTTGTGAGGTATGAGATTTTAGTGAATTCATTTTAGTTTCTCTGAGACTAATAAATGTGAAAGTATATTTCAAACTGAAATCGTCACCATCGTCGTCATTACGAGCCTTAAGATAATTGTTCATGCCAACTGTAGAAGTCAAATGCTCCTCTCCCAGCTTAGCAAGCTCGGGTCGATGGCATTCTTGAGCTAGAAGATTTTGGCAATTGCTGTATTGTTTACCCAGAGTTGTGCCAGATAGAACAAGCAGCCTTGAGAGATAATGACTTCACCATGACCAGAGGTATTTGAGCATAGCTTGAACTTGGCAGAAAAGTCGTGGAGCAGAAATTCAATGATTGGAAGCCTGCTTGGTCTAGAAGACTTTGGGGCCAGTCTAATACTAAATTCCTGAGAATATCTGCCAGTTTCAGTTAAGGACACCGAGTTGTGACCTGAATCAAGAGAACAGTACAATTAATAGACAGAAAATTATACTGTTATTCAGTTGTATTATACCTATATGAGGTAATTACATCCAAAAAGAAGTATGTGGTCTGCATCAACAATACAGAAAGGAAAATGGCAGACTCAAAACCTGTCCTTGGGCTTCCCTGGTGGCGCAGTGGTTGGGAGTCCGCCTGCCGATGCAGGGGACACGGGTTCGTGCCCCGGTCCGGGAAGATCCCACATGCCGCGGAGCGGCCAGGCCCGTGAGCCATGGCCACTGAGCCTGCGCGTCCAGAGCCTGCGCTCCGCAATGGGAGAGGCCACAACAGTGAGAGGCCCACATACCGCAAAAAAAAAAAAAAATAAAATAAAAACCTGTCCTTGTTTGCTGCATTGTCTTCTCCCTCTTGGGAACCAAGGTGTATTCCTGATGTGGAAGTATTCCTAAGGTGAAGAAGTAGAATTAATCCACTTCCCCCAGTTATCTGGCAGGCTCCCTTCAGAGTGTCCAATATTCCTTAGTTGTTTTTATTACTCGGCCACTCGCTGATCTGTAGCTCTGGGTTGTGAGTAGACTTACTCAAAAGGAAATTGAGCCTTGAGCAGATAACTAATGCCAGACACCTGATCGCCTTTACCTGCACGCACTCCACTCGGTTCATAAAAAGAAAATGCAGGATTGAACCTTGATGCACTGGTGACCCACCAGAATACTAGTTCCCATCCAGACACCACCTGAGCAGCCAGTGGGTAATAAACACCTAGAGCATATAAGCATCACAGGGTCATTATGATATGCACATATACCGTAACCCGTTCTCCTTGTGCAGACTGATGATAAACTGAGACGTCACCTAGCAGAAGCCATTTCACGTTGCTGTACGTGGGGCAGAAACAGAGTGGCCTTTGGCAAGCACAGGGCAGTGGCCCCGTTAGTGCAGTACCTGAAGTCAAATGACACCAGCGTGCACAGAGCGACAGCCCAAGCCTTGTACCAGCTCTCAGAAGATGCCGATAACTGCATCACCATGCACGAGAATGGCGCAGTGAAGGTACCGTTGACCAACTCTGTGGTTTAGTTCAAGTTATGTCAATGTAGGTTGGAAAGAAACTTAAGTGATGTTAGGGTTTTACTGAAAGGGGTATTTGAACACACAAAACTGCCCACTTGTTGCATCATGGCTGCAAATGAGCCGTGTGTTATCATTATCATGATTTGTGCTGCAGAAAAGTTGCGTGGAGACAGAATTTTTCTAGATTGAAAACTATACAATGTACTCAGTTAAATAAGTACAAGTTCCATAATCTGAATTGGATTAAAGAAAATGTATAGTGCATGAATAATCAGTGGTATTCATAATTCTGTTTAATATTTTATTTACTTAGCACTTAAATAATAAAATATCGGCACCAACTGCACAGCAAAGGAGCTGACAGACAGCAACTAGACAGTCTTGCCAGTCTTAACCATAAGCAAAGAACCAATTCAAAGACATGTTTTTTTAAAGAAAAAACAAAAAACTGTGCATCAAATTTTCTTTGCCTTTAACTAATATCCAGGTGGGAGAGTTTCTGCATGTAGACTTTGATATATCTATACATTGGAAACCACCTAGAGCTTATTCTGAGTGGAATATTTTGATGACAACAGATAGAAAAATACTTAAGAGTATGTGAACAGCTTACAAGTATTAGGAAAAATTGATTTCAAATTCTAGCTCTCTTCTATGGCTTGTTTCCTTGTACAATGTAATTTTACTGTCTGGTACCTCAGTTTGGAGTCTATGACAGCCAGCTGCATTTACATTTTGAAGTGTATACCCAAAGTTAGCTTGATCTTTTAGATAAAAGCTAATAAAATCTTAAGTTAATCATATCTTGTCAAACTTATATATGCTGAATATGAAACATCTTTGGAGGAATAAGACTCTTAGAATGCCAGTTGGTAATTTTTTGAGGCCATTATTTTAATTTATCCTTTAAACCTATTATAGCTGAAGAATACGATGTTAATTTTTCTGAAATTAAACCCAATTTACATTTAAATGTGTCAACTTTTCCATTATAAATCCATTTTTACAGCACATAAGTTAGGCCGTATTAATTTTTTCAAGCAAAAAACTGGCATAAAAAGCACCTTTTAAACTAAGCACTAATTTTTTAAAGTTAATGATAAAAAATATACTGGAATGTTTATTTCAAGTTACTAAAGAATGGTAAAAATGCCATCACTTTTATGTGATTATGTTCACACTTCAAAAAAGAAGATTTTCTAATTTAAAATTATACATTCTGTTATTGAACAAGGACAATCTAATATGCACAACCTAAAGACTTTTAAAGAAATGAAGCTATAAACTTAAGTAGCCTGATAAAGTGTCTGACGTAACATGCTTAGACAATTGTCAGTTTAAGAGCGGAATTTCTAGACTACTCAGAAAGTTTTCAAATTTAATAGGTTTACGTGTTACCATTCAGTTGACATATATGCCAGGTATATATGCAACTCTCAATTATTTCTCCTAATGCAAGTCAGTAGGCAATCCAAAATCATTTATGAATTGTATTCTGCTATGAAAAATGTTGAAACTGTGTTCACCCACCCACACAGCTTATATAAATAAAAAAATAAAGCAATAAAAATGATTAGGGTGAGGGGACAGGATAGAGAAAAACAGAGAAAGTTGGGTTTGTTGCCCTTGAGACCCTTTCCAGGTCATCTAAGGGTATGTTGAGGGCCTCTCTGTCTTGCCCATCTGCATTCCTGACTACCTGCTGCTTCTACTGGAGGATAAGTGTAAAGAACCGACTCTTGTAAGTTTACTGTAGGCTACTCCGTCACGAACAGAGGCTGGCCTCCTGGTGGGCTCTCCCTCAGGCGGCTGTCGGGGAAGCATAAGGGACCTGTGTTCCTTCTTTGGTTTTGAGGGAAAACATGTGGATGTAGTGTAGTGGGTGTTGGTAGACTCCAGTGGGGTCTGGTAGTTGCTTGGATATGGGGAATAAAGGAAAGTGTTGAGTCAAAAATTACTCCAGACTTCAGGCTATAGGTGAAGGGGAGGATTCCATTAGCCAAGACAATGCAAGAAGTTATGTGGCGCATCAGGGTGATTAAGGTCCCTGCGGTGAATGTGTCACGTTGTGTAACTGCTAACATTTCTGACTTCAAATGCATATGAGCTTTATCCTCTATTTTGGCAAATCCCTGACTGTTTTTGTTCCTAAATGCTACAGCACCTCTCTAGCCAAATGCTTAGTCGGCCCTTCGTATTGGTGGGTTCCACATCTGCAGATTCAACTAACCACAGATCGAAAATATTGAGAAAAAAAATTCCAGCAAGTTCCAAAAAGCAAAACTGGAATTTGCCACATGTGCTGGCAACTATTTACATATCATTTACATTGTATTTACAACTATTTACATAGCATTTACATTGTATTTACAGCTATTTACATAGCATTTACATTGTATTCGGTATTATAAATAATCCAGAGATGATTTAAAGACATACAAATGGCCAACAGGCACATGAAAAGATGCTCAACATCATTAATCATCAGAGAAATGCAAATCAAAACCACCTCACACCTGTCAGAATGGCTATCATCAACAAGACCACAAATATCAAATGTTGGTGAGGATGTGGAGAAAAGGGAACCCTCTTGCACTGTTGGTGGGAATGTAAATTGGTGCAGCCACTATGGAAAACAGAATGGAGGTTCTTCAAAAAACTAAAAATAGATCTACCATGTGACCCAGCAATTCCACTCCTGGGTATATATCTAAAGAAATGAGGGCTTCCCTGGTGGCGCAGTGGTTGAGGTCCGCCTGCCAATGCAGGGGATACGGATTCGTGCCCCGGCCCGGGAGGATCCCACATGCCGTGGAGCAGGTGGGCCCGTGAGCCATGGCCGCTGAGCCTGCGCGTCTGGAGCCTGTGCTCTGCAACGGGAGAGGCCACAGCGGTGAGAGGCCCGTGTACAGCCAAAAAAAAAAAAGAGGATGTGAGATATATATATATATACATATATATATACACACACACACACACACACACACACACACAATGTACATATACACAATGGAATATTACTCAGCCATAAAAAAGAATGAAATTCTGCCATTTGCAACCACATGGATGAACTTGGAGGGCATTATGCTGAGTGAAATAAGTCAGACAGAGAAAGACAAATACTGTATGTTATCACTTATATATGGAATCTGAAAAATGCAAGAAACTAGTGAATATGACAAAAAAGAAACAGACTCACAGGTAACAGAGAACACACTAGTGGTAAATGGAGGGGAGAAAGAAGGGGGGAGGGGCAAGATAGATGTGGGGATTTAAAAGGGGCAAAACTACTAGGTATAAAATAGATAAGCTACAAGGATCTACTGTACAGCACAGGGAATAGAGCCAATATTTTATAATAACTATAATGGAGTATAATCTTTAAAAACTGAATCACTGTGTCACACATCTGAAGCTAATATAATATTGTAAATCAGCTATACCTCAATAAAAAATTTTAAAAATTAAAGTACACAGGACAATGTGTGTAGGTTATATGTAAATACTACATCATTTTATATGAGGGACTTGAACATCCATGGATTTTGGTGTCCGTGTGGGTCCTGGGACCAATCCCTCTTGGACACCGAGGCACAGCTGTATAGAGTTATTTCCTAGTCCTGCAAACATTCCTGCAGCAGCTGCCCATGAGCAATGTGGACAGGTTCTTTGACAATTACCAGAGTCATCCTGTCACCCTGTTCATAAGTAATTTATTCTAGAGTTAGCTCTTTCCCTGTACATTTCCTCCACAGTAGCAGCTGACATTATGCAGTGTATCTGTGAATGCCAACTGGTGTTTATTCTGTAGTAACAAAGAAGGAGCAGGTTTGAGGGTCTGGAATAAATTAAGTTCAGTTTCTAATATGTTCCATTTATTATTTTTTTTAAATTTTATTTATTCATTTTTTACATCAAAACCCACGCACAGGGGCTTCCCTGGTGGCGCAGTGGTTGAGAGTCCGCCTGCCGATGCAGGGGACGCGGGTTCGTGCCCCGGTCTGGGAGGGTCCCACATGCCGTGGAGCGGCTGGGCCCATGAGCCATGGCTGCTGAACCTGCGCGTCCGGAGCCTGTGCTCTGCAACGGGACAGGCCACAGCAGTGAGAGGCCCACGTACCGCAAACAACAACAACAACAACAAAAAAAACCATGCACATATGGTCATCTTATCTTTGATAAAGGAGGCCAGAATATACAATGGAGAAAAGACAGCCTCTTCAATAAGTGGTGATGGGAAAACTGGACAGCTCCACGTAAAAGAATGAAATTAGAACACTTCCTAACACCATGCACAAAAAAAACCTCAAAATGGATTAAAGACCTAAATGTAAGGCCAGACACCATCAAACTCTTAGAGGAGAACATCGGCAGAACACTCTATGACATACATCACAGCAAGATCCTTTTAGACCCACCTCCTAGAGTGATGGAAATAAAAACAAAAATAAACAAATGGGACCTAATGAAACTTAAAAGCTTTTGCACAGCAAAGGAAACCATAAACAAGACGAAAAGACAACCCTCAGAATGGGAGAAAATATTTGCAAATGAAGCAACTGACAAAGGATTAATCTCCCAAATATACAGGCAGCTCATGCAGCTCAATATCAAAAAAAAACCCCAAACAACCCAATCCAAAAATGGGCGGAAGACCTAAATAGACATTTCTCTAAAGAAGATATACAGATTGCCCACAAACACATGAAAGGATGCTCAACATCACTAATCATTAGAGAAATGCAAATCAAAACCACAATGAGGTATCACCTCACACCGGTCATAATGTGTTCCATTTAAACGGTCAGTTTGAATTTTAGGTCTAGAGCAATGCTATCCAGTAGAAACGTAATGTGAGCCACACATGTAATATTATATTTTTCAGTAGCCCCAATTTAAGAAAAGATAAAGAAACAGGTAAAATTAATGTTAGTAATATATTTAACCCAGTACACCCAAAATATTATTTCAACATGAATCAATATAATAAAATACTAATATTTTACATTATCTTTTTTTGGTACTAAATCTTCCAAATCTGGTGTGTGTTTTTACACATACGATACATCTCAATTTGGACTGGCCACATTTCAAGTTCTCAGCAGGTGGTTAGTGGTTTTCTTGTTCCACAGCATAGTCTAGAGACAGGAGAGAGGGCAGGTTCCGGAAGTATCATTGGAGAGGTATTAAGCCATGAATGAGGGTGGATAAGATGTTTTTGGATGAGAGTTTAGAGAAGCCTGGGAAATGTCTACATTTTTACTCACGGAGCATGTAAACCAGGAAGAAGAAGTGTCAAAGCAAACTCAGGAAGTCAGCCCGTTAACCAGGAGCCCTAGAAGCCAAAGGAAGACTAGGTTTCCAAAGGGTTTGTGTTTGAATACTGCTAAGCCGTCAGTTATGATGAAAAATAATCCTTGTGGTAGAGGCTCTCCCGGCAAGCATCTCTTCTATAGGAACTAATAAACCCCCTGCTCTGATGCATACAATGGGTAGGAATTATCCAGTCCTTACCCTCTTTATGGTTTCACACGGACTTCCTTCTCCAAAGTATCCGCCCAGGGTCTGGGTCATTACAAAACCTTGCGAACATGGAAGCAGAGCTGTTGGCAACTGTATCGAAAATATGAGACACCTAGGAGACATTCCAAAGTCATTTGCTAATTCTAACAAAACTGTAACATAGGAAAGTGATAGAACGAGTGATAGAAGAAGTTGCAGAAAAACTGAGCAAGACAGGCCCTTTCCTAAGACAGAAAAAGTGATCAAATAGAAAGAAGATGAGCACCTTTAAGAAGCATGAAACTCCCTTCCCCATCATGACATTGGGTTTGTTTTGCAAATGTCTATACCAAGCAGGTAAAAACTACCACAACTTTCTGGAAGGCAGGAAATTGAAGAGACTGAAGAAAATGCAACCTGGAGTACTCCCAGCAGTGGCAGAGTGACGGAAGAGCGGTTCAATTTGAGTAGAGCTGAAAGGGTCGTCTTGGCTGTTCCCAGACTCAGCATGCATAGTGGCATCCATAGTACCAGAAGATGAACGCAGAAGCTAACACACCCCTTGGTTTTTGAAGCCTGGCACAGGGAAAGAAAAATATCACTAATGCTTTTGAGTCAAGTAAATGGACTTTAGGTACTCAGATCACTCCGGAACTCTTATTGTCCATATGCAAGTCTACATAATGTTTGATTGAACTATAATATTTTTGGTTAATTAAAACGCTTCATGTAACTTTATGGTTTTGAGTACTTTCCTCACATTTCAGATATTCCCTGGAGTGCTGGGAGTAGGTCACTTGATGATATGCAATAAATTACTTAGTTAGGACTAATAGGTATCACTGAATATATTACAATACCACACATAGAGGCATATTCAGATTTGTTTCTGATTGACTTTTTTCTTGTTACCGTATTTGAACTTTTCCTTTAAAGTGAGAAAGAAATTTATGATTACTTAAGGGTTCCAGTAAGTTAGATTTTAGTTTATCCTGTTTAACTTTAATATTATTCATATGCCAAACATTTTCCTTATTTCATTTTTGTTTTTTAACTTAAAAATATAATAGCTTTATTAAAGTGTAATTGACATATGCACGCACATAATTAAAGTATACAATTTGGTAAGTTTTGACATATATATTTATATATTGTACATACACATACTCACATGAAATCATTACCAAATCAATATAATGATCCCACCAAGTTTCCTGCTACCTCTTGGTAAAGCTTCTTTCCTGCCCCTCTCTGTCTTGGGGCAACCACTGATCTGCTTTCTATCAATATAGATTAGTTTTTATAGATTAGCATTTTCTAGAGTTTAACATAAATAGGATCATATAGTATGTGCTTGATTTCTTTGTTTGGCTTCTTTCACTCAGCTTAATTGCTTTCATATTCATCTCTGTTCTTACATGTATCAATAGTTCACTCTTTTATTGCTGAGTAGTATTCCATTGTATGGATATACCACAATTTGTCTATCCTTTCACTTGTTGATGGACTTTTGAGTTATTTCCCATTTGGGGTTATTACAAACAAAGCTGCTGTGGATATTCATGTACAAGTCTTGTGTGGACATGCGCTTTCACTCCTCTTGGGTAAATGCCTACCAGTGAGTGGCTGGATCATATGGTATGTGTGTGTTTAACATTTGAAGAAATTGCCAAATCTGCTCTCCAAAGTGGCTGTACCATTTTGCATTTCCACCAGCAGTGTATGGGGGCGCCCTTATCACACTTGGTGTGTTCAGTCTTTTTTATTTGAGGCATCTTAATAGGTGTGTAATGGTATCTCATGAGTTCAATTTCAATTTTCCTAATGACTAATAATGTAGAACATCTTTTAATGTGTTTATATGCTAGCTCTATAACTCCTTTGGGAAAATGTTCAAATTTTTGGACCATCTTAAAATTTCATGATTTGTTTCCTTATTATTGAGTTTTGAGAGTTCTGTATATAGTCTGGATGTAAGTGCTTTACCAGATGTATAATTTGCAAATATTTTCTCCCACTTTGTAGCTAGTCTTTTTATTCTCTTAACAGTGTCTTTTAAAGAGCAGACATTCTTAACTCTGATGAAATCCAACTGATCTTTTTTAAAAATGGATCATGCTTTTGGTGTTATATCTAAGAAATATTTGCCTAACACATGGTCACAAGGATTTTCTATGTTTTCTTCTGGAAGTTTTAAAACTTTTGGTTTTACATTTAAGTCTATGATCCATTTTGAGTAAATTTTTGTTTATTATGCTGGGTAGGAATTGAAGCTAATTTTGGGGGGCATAAGGGCATCATTTGTTGAAAAGATTGCCCTTTCTCCACTGAATTCCTTTTGTAGTTTTGGAAAGAAAATCAATGAATACATATCTGTTTTGTTCCCTTGTTCTATTTGTCTATATTTATGCCAATACCACACAGTCTTAAATACTGTAGCTTTGTAATAAATAAGCCTTAAAGTTAGGTAGTATAAGTATTCCTACCTTATTTTCTTTTATTTTTTTTATTTTTTTCAAAGAAAGATCTTTTTATTTATTTCTACTATTTTTTTTACATCTTTATTGGAGTATAATTGCTTTACAATGGTGTGTCAGTTTCTGCTTTATAACAAAGTGAATCAGTTATACATATACACATGTTCCCATATCTCTTCCCTCTTGTGTCTCCCTCCCTCCCACCCTCCCAATCTTACCCCTCTAGGTGGTCACAAAGCACCGAGCTGATCTCCCTGTGCTATGCGGCTGCTTCCCACTAGCTAGCTATTCTACGTTTGGTAGTGTATATATGTCCATGCCACTCTCTCACTTTGTCACAGCCTACCCTATTCTAGTTCTTTTACATTTCCATATGAACTTTAAAATCAGTTTGTCATTCTCTACATTAAATGCTTCCTAACATTTTTGACTGGAATGACATTAAATCTATAGATCTTTGGGGGAAAATTGATATCTTAACAATATTGAATCTTCTGACCCATTAAAAAGGACTATCTTTCCATTGAATTAGATCTTATTTAATATCTCTCAGCTACATTCTGTAGTGTTCATCATATGGATTTTTCACATAATCTCTATGTAATCAATACAGATTATTCCCTATGTAATCAATATTTTTTGATGCTACTGTAAATAGTACTTTTAAAATTTCAATTTCTGATTGTTAATTGCTATTATAAAGAAATGTGATTGATTTTGTATACTAATCTTGTATTCTACAACCTTGCTAAACTCACTTATTTACTCTAGTAGGTTTTTGGAGATTCTATCATATTTTCTATATAGACCGGGGTAGGCAAACTTTTTCTGTAAAAGGTCAGATACTAAATATTTTAGGCTTTATGATAGTCTATGTTGCAGATTCTTCTTTCTTCTGTTGTTGCCATTGTTGTTGTTGTTTACCACCATACAAAAATGCAAAAGCCACTCTTCATTCTGTGAGCCATACAAAGACAGATTGTGGTTTGCCAGCCTCTCACATAAACAATCATGTCATCTGCAAATAAAGACTTTCTTCTTTTCCAACTTAGATGCGTTTATTTATCTTTCTTTCCTGATTGCATTGGCCAGAAACTCTGTACAGTGTTGGAAAGAAGCAGTAAGAGCATATGTCTTAGTCTTATTCTTTATCTTAGGGTAATGCATTCAGTCTTTCACCATTAAGTTTAATGTTAGCAGCAGGTCTTTCATGGGTAACCTTTATCAGGTTAGGGAAGTTCTCTTCTATTACTACTTTGATGAGAAATTTTTATCAGGAATAGATGCTGGTTTTGTCAAGTGCTTTTTCTATATCTATTGATATCATCTTATGATTTTTCTTTTTTAGTTTGTTATTATGGAGAATTACATTCATTTTCAGATGTTAAACCAACCCAGCATTCTTGAGGTAAACCCACTCCGTCATGATGTATTATCCTTTTCATACATTGTTGAACTTAATTTGTTGAATTTTTGCTTAGAGTTTTGCATCTATATTCATTTTTATAGTCTTTTTTTTTTTTCTTATAATGTCTTTCTCTGTTTTGCTATCAGGGCAATGTTGGCTTCAATGAATGAGTTGGGAAGTGTTCCTTCCTATTCAATCTTCCTGAAGAGTTTTATAGCCCTTGTATTATTTCTTCCTTAAATGTTTGGTAGAATTCACAAGTGAAGCCATCTGGACCTAAAGTTTTCATTTTTGTACGTTTTAAAACTACAAATCCAATTTCTTTAATCAATATAGGGTTGTTCAGGTTATTTATTTCTTCTTGAGTGAGAAGATTTTCTTCTATTTCTTCTGATATCTTGTGTCTTTCAAGGAATTAGTTCATTTCATCTAAATTGTCAAATGTATTGGCCTAAAGTTGTTTAAAATATTCCCTTATCCTTTTAATATATATAGAATCTGTAGTTTTGGCACCAGTTTCATTCCTTATATTGGTAATTTTTGTCTTGTTTTTTATCCTGATCAGTCTGGCTAGAGGTCTGTCAGTTTTATTGATCTTCTCAAACAAACAGTTTTGTTTCACTGATTTTTCTCTATCGCTTTTTATTTCATTGATTTCCTTTGTGATCTTTATTATTTCCTCTCTTCTGATTACTTTGGGGTTTCCTTTTCTCTTCTTTGTCTAGTTTCTTAAAGTGGAAACAAAGGTAATTGGTTTGATACCTTTATTGTTTTCTAATAAATGTGCTTAGTTGTCCAAATTTTCCTCTAATACTGCATCCCAGAAATTTTGATAAACTGTTGTCTTCATTTTTATTAAGTTAAAAATACTTTCTAATTTTCCTTTTGATTTCCTCTTTGACCCATGGATTATTTAGACATGTGATATTTAGTTTCCAAATATTTGAGGATTTTCCAGTGGCCTTTCTGTTATTGATTTATAATTGAATTCCACTGTAGTCTGAGAACACACATTGTATTACTTGAATATTTTTAAAACATTTGAGACTTGTTCTATGACCCAGAACGTGGTTTATCTTGTTAATGTTCCATGTGCACTTTAAAAAAATGAGTATTCTGATGTGGTTGGGGTAAAGTGTCCTATAAAGTTTAATAAAGTCAAGTTGGTTAATATTGTTGTTCAGGTATTCTACACCTTTATTGATTTTATCATTACTTGTTCTATCAATTATTGTGGATTTGCCAATTCCTACTTGCAGTTCTATCAGTGTTTTTTTCCTTCACGTATTTTGAAGCTCTCTTATTAGGTGTATAAATATTTAAGAATAGTATGTCCTGTCAATGATCCTTTATCACTATGACATGATCTTTATCCCTCATCATATTCTTTATTTTGGAATCTACCATCTCTGCTACTAATAGAAAACCTACTATTTTTTCTTTGGTTAGTATTAGTATGCTAAATTCGATAGCTTTTTCTATCCATTTACCTATTTGTATATCTTTATTTAAAGTGGCTATTTATAGGCAACGTATATTTGGGGCTTGCTTTTTTATTCAAATCACAATCTCTGCCTTTGAGGGGGAAGTATGAGGGGGGACTTATACTATTTACATGTAATCTGCTATTGACATGATTGGCTTTAAATATATCAACTTACTTGTTTTCTATTTTTCCCATCTATTCTTTCTCTTCTTCTTCTGTCTCCTCTTGGGTTAATTAAATTTTTTATTATTCCATTTTATCTCTCTTGTCACTTTATTTGTTATGATTCTCTGCTGTATTTCAGTGGTTGTTTTAGACTTTGCAATATACATATTTTATTCAGAACAATAGTGTACCTTCAAGTTATAGCATACATAGAAACATATAGCTTAAGAATCATATAACATACTTCCATTTCTGTCCTCTCAGCTTTTGTGCTATTGTTGCCATGTACTTGACTCCTACATATGTTAAAAAATCAACAATACATTGTGCTTACTTTGGCTGTAAATAGTTATCCTTTACAGAGATTTAAATCAATAGCAAAAAGTACTATTTATTCTTTTCTGTAATGCGTATTTTCATCTGGTGTCCTGTTCTTTCTGCCCAAAGGACTTTTAATATTTCTTTTTTAATTTTTTAAACATCTTTATTGGAGTATAATTGCTTCACAATGGTGTGTTAGTTTCTGCTTTATAACAAAGTGAATCAGCTATATGCATATGTATATCCCCATATCCCCTCCCTCTTGCGTCTCCCTCCCACCCCCCTACCCCACCCCTTTAAGTGGTCACAAAGCACCGAGCTGATCTCCCTGTGCTATGTGGATGCTTCCCACTAGCTATCTATTTTACATTTGGTAGTGTATATATGTCCATGCCACTCTCTCACTTCATCCCAGCATCAGTTGCCCTCCCCGTGTCTTCAAGTCCATTCTCTACCTCTGCATTTTTATTCTTGCCCTGCCTCTAAGCTCTTCAGAACCACTTTTTTTTTTTTTTATTCCATATATATGTGTTAACATATGGTATTTGTTTTCCTCTTTCTGACTTACTTCACTCTGTATGACAGATTCTTTATCCATTCATCTGTTGATGGACACTTAGGTTGCTTCCATGTCCTGGCTATTGTAAATAGAGCTGCAATGAACATTTTGGTACATGACTCTTTTTGAATTATGGTTTTCTCAGGGTATATGCCCAGTAGTGGGATTGCTGGGTCGTATGGTAGTTCTATTTGTAGTTTTTTAAGGAACCTCCATACTGTTCTCCATAATGGCTGTATCAATTTACATTCCCACCAACAGTGCAAGAGGGTTCCCTTTTCTCCATACCCTTTCCAGCATTTACTGTTTGTAGATTTTTTGATGATGGCCATTCTGACCGGTGTGAGGTGATAGCTCATTGTAGTTTTGATTTGCATTTCTCTACTGATTAGTGATGTTGAGCATCCTTTCATGTGTTTGTTGGCAATCAGTGTATCTTCTTTGGAGGAATATCTATTTAGATCTTCTTCCCATTTTTGGATTGGGTTGTTTGTTTTTTTGATATTGAGCTGCATGAGCTGCCTGTATATTTTGGAGATTAATCCTTTGTCAGTTGCTTCGTTTGCACATATTTTCTCCCATTTTGAGGGTTGTCTTTTCGTCTTGTTTATGGTCTCCTTTGCTGTGCAAAAGCTTTTAAGTTTCATTAGGTCCCATTTGTTTATTTTTCTTTTTATTTCCATTTCTCTAGGAGGTTGGTCAAAAAAGGATCTTGCTGTGATGTATGTCATAGAGTGTTCTGCCGATGTTTTCCTCGAAGGGTTTTATAGTGTCTGGCCTTACATTTAGGTCTTTGATCCGTTTTGAGTTTATTTTTGTGTATGGTGTTAGGGAGTGTTCTAATTTCACTCTTTTACATGTAGCTGTCCAGTTTTCCCAGCACCACTTATTGAAGAGGCTGTCTTTTCTCCATTGTATATTCTTGCCTCCTTTATCAAAGATAAGGTAACCATATGTGTGTGAGTTTATCTCTGGGTTTTCCATCCTGTTCCATTGATCTATGTTTCTGTTTTTGTGCCAGTACCATACTGTCTTGATTATTGTAGCTTTGTAGTATAGTCTGAAGTCCAGGAGCCTGATTCCTCCAGCTCCGTTTTTCTTTCTCAAGATTCCTTTTGCTATTCGGGGTCGTTTGTGTTTTCATACAAATTGTGAAATTTTTTGTTCTAGTTCCGTGAAAAATGCCATTGGTAGTTTGATAGGGATTGCATTGAATCTGTAGATTGCTTTGGGTAGTATAGTCATTTTCACAATGTTGATTCTTCCAATCCAAGAACATGGTATATCTCTCCATCTGTTTGTATCATCTTTAATTTCTTTCATCAGTGTCTTATAGTTTTCTGCATACAGGTCTTTTGTCTCC
>NC_041224.1:5222236-5240024 GCF_002837175.3 Physeter macrocephalus | reverse complement strand
TTTTTTTTGGTACGCGGGCCTCTCACTGTTGTGGCCTCTCCCGTTGTGGAGCACAGGCTCCGGATGCACAGGCTCAGCAGCCATGGCTCACGGGCCTTGCCGCTCTGCGGCATGTGGGATCTTTCCAGACCGGGGCACGAACCTGTGTCCCCTGCATCGGCAGGCGGACTCTCAACAACTGCGCCACCAGTGAAGCCCTCCATGCATTAATTTTATATGCTGCTACTTTACCAAATTCATTGATTAGCTCTAGTAGTTTTCTGGTAGCATCATTGGGATTCTCTGTGTATAGTATCATGTCATCTGCAAACAGTGACAGTTTTACTTCTTCCTTTCTGATTTGGGTTCCTTTTATTTCTACTTTTAATATTTCTTATAGTACACTTCTGTTGATGATAAATTCTTCCAGCTTTTCTTACGTTTAAAAAAGACTTTATTTTGTCCTTGTTTTTGAAAAATATTTTTGCTAGGTGTAGAATTTTACATTGACTTTTTTTTTTTCCTTTCAGAACTTTAAACATGTTGCCCCATTTTATTCTCACTCACATTGTTTCTTAGAAGAATCTGCTATCATCTTTATGTTGGTTCACCTGTATGTCATGTGTCTTTTTTCTTTGGCTGCTTTTTAAACTTCATTATTTTCACTGATTTTGTGCAACTTGATTATGATGTGCCTTGGTGACGTTTTCTTCATGTGTCTTGTGCTTGAAGTTTGTTGAGCTTCTTGGATCTGTGGGCTCATAGTTTTCATCAAATTGGGAAATTTTTGAGCCATTATTTCTTCAAATACTTTCCTTTTCCCCTTCTCTTTCTACTGTCCTTGGAAACTACATTTTCACTGATATTTGGGCTACTTCAGGTTTTCCCACAGCTGCCTCAGGTGCTGTTAGTTTTTTTTAGTCCTTTTTCTTGTCTGTGTTTTAATTGGGATATTTCCATGTCCTCAAGGAGAGTAATTTTTTGCAATGTCTAATTTGCCTTTATTTGCACTCAGTGTGTTTTACATTTCAGATACTATAATTTTCACCTCTCAAAATTCAATTTGTGTCTTTTTGTTCATCTCTCATGTCCCTACTTAACATGGTGATTCTTTCCTCTGGCTTCTTACACATATAAAATCCAGTTCTAATTACAGTTCTAATATCATTGTTGCATGGATCACTGGACATCAGACAGTGAATTTTAATGTGTTGAGTGTTGGATATCTTTTTGTGTGTGTGTGTGTTTCTATAAATATTCTTTTTTTTTTTTTTTTTTTTTTTTGTGGTACGCGGGCCTCTCACCGTGGTGGTCTCTCCCGTTGCGGAGCACAGGCTCCAGACGCACAGGCTCAGCGGCCATGGCTCATGGGCCTAGCCGCTCCGCGGCATGTGGGATCTTCCCGGACCGGGTCACGAACCCGCGTCCCCTGCATCGGCAGGCGGACTCTCAACCACTGCGCCACCAGGGAAGGCCTATAAATATTCTTGAGTTTCATTCTGGGATGCAGTTATGTTACTGTGAAACAAGTTGATCTTTTCAGTTCTTGCTTTTACACTTTGTTGGCAGGACTAGAGTAGGGCTAATTCTTCCCCACTTCTGAGGCAAGACCCTTATGTTTATTCTACCTGACACCCTGTAAATTATGAAGTCTTCCACTCTGAGTAGGGGGATTAGGCACTATTCCTCACTGTGTGTGACCTTCAGAGATTGTTCCATCTTTCAGGTGTCCTTTTCCTGTCCTCAGGTAGGCTCCTTACACACAGGTGATGGTCAGTACTGCACTGGAGATCCAGGGGCACTGATGCAGGTCTCCAGAAGTCTGCCCCCTCCTCTCCAGTAATCTTCCCTGAGGACTCTAGTCATCATGGCCCCCCAGACTCCCAGCTCTGGCTCCCAGCTCAGGGAGATGGCCACGCTTTGTGTGGGTTCTCTCTTCCTGCACTGCAACCTGTAAACTCTCTCCAGGCAGCAAACTTTCTCCAGGCAGCAGGCTGGGACACCCTTAGGGCTAACCATTTTTGTTTTCCTTTTCTCAGTGATCACTGTGCTTTGTTTGTTGTCTGATGTCCGATGACTTTCGAAAGCCATTGTTTTTTATTTTTTTCTAAAATTACTCGAGACAGGAAGGTATATCCAGTCTCTGTTACCCTATCTTGGCATGAAGCAGAATTCTTATTTCCCTTTTAGATTTTCTCTTATATAATAAATTCATGGAAAGTGATAGCTGGTAGAGGTGAGTTATCCATTTTAAACACACGTTTTGCAGATGAGGAAGCAAAGGGCCAGGTAAGTGAAGTTCCTAAAACCACACAGTCATTATAGGGCATAACATCATTTATGATTGTGATGTATAGTTTAGTGCTGTTTCCACTAGATGAGTGAATTTCAAACCGCGTCTCATGGACCCTTAGGGTTTCCCGCAGGGAGAGAGCAGCGCCTAGTACTCAAGGCCCTGGGGAAGCGGGGGGTAGTCACTGAAGTCACCGACTTCAGTTAGAGTGATTATTTTTTCCATTTTGTATATTGAAATTATGCATGAGATTGCTTCAAAAAAGCTTTTGGCTGCTTTAAAAAGAATTGAAAATTACTGCACTAGGCCATGCTGCCCTTTAGTAGTTGTTTATGAAGCCCAGTAGGAGCCATCCTTGTCATATTTATTTAGCACTTTGCTTTTCTTTGATAGAAAGGTTTACAAAACAAGAATCTCTCCAGTAGGAATTAAGAATTCTAATCTTAATTCGCTGTACTCTGACAAGTTTAGTACCTATAAAAATCTGATATGAGGATGACTCTTAAACATGACTTTTTTTTAGTCTAAGTTTTCCTTGGAGAGCTCTAGGCAATGCCTTTGCCCTTGAGGTGATTCATTGGTCTTCTAAAATATCCACGGAGCACTTGGGGAAAACTGACTGTGCCTAGGAGGGTCTGAGCTAACAGAATGCGTGCATTCTTCCATGCCAGCTCTGCTTCATTAGGGTGAATCCACCCTGCTTCTGCTCCCTCACTCCAACACGACCCTGAGCAAAACGAATCCCCCCTTCTTGAAAGCCAAAGGTGAGAAAAGATGAAAAGGACAGCTGCATGTAAAGCAAAAGCGCTAGATAATAATGAAAGTAATATTTTCATTTATTCAGCTTCTTATGTGCAGATTCTATTCTAAAAGCACATTAACATATATTCTTTCATTCATTCTTCTCCATTATCCAATGAGATGGGAATTGTCATTTTCTCCATTTTACAGATGAAGAAACGGGGTCTCACAGAGGTTAAGTAACTTGCCCCAAATCATCCAGGTCATGAAGAAGGGACCCAAGAAATCTGGTTCCAGGGTCTGTTCTCTTCACTCCCATTGCAAGGTCAAGCTGAAGTCCCCTGGGGCACATGTGGGCGTGGGCGCCTGTGCTGAAGGCTGTGTTCAAAGGGCTGAGTCTGGCTGCAGAGCTGCTTTACGAGGCAGAGTCCCTGTCTGGGACGCGCAGACAGGACCGGGATGTGGCAGAGGGCACGCTTGTCTTGTGGTGGACTGGCGCCCATCCCTCCGGTCACAGCCCTGACACCCTCTCCTGAACTATGTCCCCAGTGCTGTACTTTCCTCCTTCGTCTTCATGATTTTCCAGCCTCTCGTACTGCCCTGGAAGCTCTTGCATATTCTTAATGTATCCCAACTAAACATTATTACTAGAAAGAGTTATATATATAAAGTTAAAACTAGATGAGTTTGTGATTAAAAAATTACATTGCTAATCTTTACATAGATTTTAACAAGGGTAGCTATATTTTCCAAAGGTAATATTAGTTAATATTGCTTAATTTAGCTAATATGAATGGCATTTTACGCTCTGTGTTGTGTATGTGTATACTTGACATTTTTAGAATTAAGAAAATGGGAAATAAAATACAGTTCCATTAAGTTTTGGGCTAAATTTAAACCTTTTCACTAATCTATAGCAAGTTTTTAGGTCTACATGAGCTATATTCCAAAAGTCCAAGATCTTTATATTATTTTTACTTTAAAAAACATCTCCTACCACCAAGGGGCATACTTCTAGGTATTATTATAAATACCACTAATTATGACATTATAAAAGGAGAAATCCCTAATCAAAAAAATTAATTTGAAAATCTAAGGTTAAGCTGGAAATTTGGGACAAAAGTCTCAGGCCTCTTAGTATATCATGAGTAAGAGTGTCCATTCCTAAAGTCATATGACTTCTTATGAGTCAGAACTCTCCTAGCTCCTCACCCAATATCCTGAGTATCAGGGAGCTACCCACCCCCACCCCCCCCCCCTTAGAGCATCGAGTCGCTACCAACCCCCACCCCCCACGCCAGGTACTCCTGGGCCACGTGATTGCACTGCGGTCCATGGCAGCGGCCCTTCCCAAGGCATGGTCCACAGTCTACTTGCCTCGAAGCAATATGGGGCTTGTTTAAAAACACGTACATTGCTTGGCCACACCCTAAATCGACTGACACGGAGTCTCTGTGAGCAATACCAGGAAACTGTGTTTTAAGCAAGTTCCTAAGGTGATGGGAAGCACACGGAAGTTTGAGGACCACTGACCCACGTGAGTTTCAATGGCAAGGGTGCCAGACCATCACTGACATCTGTCATCCTCTGACGCTCAAAAGTCAACCTGTTTAAAGAAAAAGGTTAGAGAACCCTGATGGTGATGAATCCATCGCATGGAAGCTTACCCCACCCAACAAATACTGACTGTGCACTTGGAATGCACCGGTGTGTGACATCGTGCTGAACAGGAAGAGTGTGGCTCTAGTCCGTATGGAGTTAGGGTGGGCAGGTAGTTGTGGAACTCTGCTTTGCAGTACCTGCAAAGTGTGAAGTGTGAAGACAGTCTGTCTGCAAGTGCGAAGACAGTCTGTCTAGGACACTTTAGTTCCTCCTCATCAAAGACAAGACAAGGAGGACTTTCTGCTAATACTATAAAAATATAATTTCCTCTAACTGGGAGAGGCCTGAATTTATTTGTTACCTACTTTAAAATACTATCTTCAAAGCTATAAGCTTTGAAACTAGGAATATAAGATCTGACACAGTATGCCAGACCCTTGGCCAATCCAGTTAATTTAATTGCCTTTGAAAGGGTATCAAAGTATATGCTGTATATTTGTCCTATAGAATGGTGCTTCCTAAACTTGTTTCCTGTCATCAGGAAAACATTCAATGTTTGTTAATGGACAAAGCTATTTGTGGCCTGGAGGCAACTGGTCTGGGGCCTTTCCTGGCGCCGTGAGGACTGAGGGCTTGCTATTCAAAGTGTGGTCCCAGACACAGAGCAGCACAGAGGTGCCTGTTAGAAATGCACAACCTCAGACCCTATACCAGACCTACGGGATCAGAATCTGCATTTTAACAAGATTCCCAGATGATTCATATCCACGGTAAAGTTTGAGAAGCGCTGGATAAGGCACACCCTCTCCGGCAAACTTAGAAAAAGGAACCTGCAGTATTGCAGATTGGTTGCCTTTACTAGCTATTCAAATTTGATATAGTTTAAACATTTTCTAAAAGTTGACTTAGGTGTAATTTTTATGCGATTATAAAACTTTTTATATAGATTGCTAAAATTCCTGACTTGGGATCAGAACATGTGGTCACTATAACTTTTCTAAGCCCTTCTTAGGTATTTCACCTATTTATCCCAAACCCCCCTTCAGACAAGAAAGTCCTTAAATCTTCTACTCTCAGTATAAAGCAGCCTTTTATTTTCCCTAATGTTGCTAACACCATAGTTGAAAAGGACACCCTTTTGTTCTAATATCCTGGAATTTGATGAACGAGTCCACATTTAGCCTACTAGTATTCTTAATTAATTTATTAAGTTTAAATGCTAAGGTTTATAGTTAGCTCTCAAGTAATCATATATATGGAGAGCCACTTCCCATAAGCCAGTCAGTTCCTCTTCTCCTCAGTTACACTGGGTAGCACACCATAGCATGCACCGCTATAATGGTATTCAACCACTGCAGTGGTTTCCAAGGAAACAAATTATTATTATTATTTATTCACCTGAATCGTTTCCTAACCCTCAGGATTTTCATGCAGATTTGTGTGCAGATAGGCTGTTTCTATTTTATTTTTAAAACTTTATACTCCACAAGTGGCTTCAGCCTATTTTTTTTTAACTATGACACTAGTTTCTAATTTATTCCAGAAATGGTTTTCTAATTTATTTTAGATACCAGTTTCTAATTTATTCTAGGGAATATATATTATTTTATATATAATTTCAGACATTTAGTTACAAATTATACAGTATTTATCCAACTTCTGAAAAACTTGTGAATGGATAATTTGAACATGAAACATTTTTTTAAGAATCCTCTACCTGTTAAGAGTGAAAATGAGTTGGATCTCTTACAAATGGTGCTTCTGTGAGCATCCTTGACGTTATTTTTTGGTGGACACAGCACTGATTGAGTGTATGCTGAGGAGAAGAAATGCTGGCTCAAAGAGTATATGTATAATTGGTTTTATAATTATTATTAAGTGATTACTTTTAGTCCACTGATATCATGCCAGATGAAAGTTCAAATATAAAACTTGGATAAATATTTTTATTCAGAATTCTAATCAATTATCTGACTTTCCCTTTCAGTTTATCATTTAAATTTATTTAAAGATTTTACTGTGAGAAATTGATTTCTACTTGAAGTTAATCTGTCTGGAAATGGTCCATGGTTTTATAGAATCTTTTAAAAGATTATTTTATATGCTTTTGAATTCTCCTTTTAACAAATTAATCCTTCAAATGGCAGAAGATTGATAACTATTTGTGAAAGGAGGTGATTCCATCCTACTTCATCCTGATATATTGGTTATTAATTTATTGAAATCAGAGGAAAATATGCATTGCTAATTGGGGGCAAAACCTCTTAAAAAGTGTAGTCAAGAATGGCCACGTATGTTTAGTGCTGATTTAGGAAATGACTCCACCTTTGAAGGCGTACCCCTTTTTTCAAAGGAATGGAATAAAGATAGAGTGTGCAGATTCTACACGTAGGCAGGACCTGGCCTTCTACCCACCACTCCCAGGATTCAGGAGGAGAGGGCAGCACCAAGAGTTCCATACCCCTCTTAGGCACCGTAGGAAGGACCTGGTCAACAACAAGTAAACGGACAAAATAATTACCAGTGTGCTGATGCTATGAAGGAAACAAATAGGGTTGAATGAAGAGTAGTAGAGCGAGATAACCTACTTTAGACCAGGAAGTCAGAGGAAGCATCCTGGAGCAGGTGCACCTAAACTAAGATATGCAGGATAAAGAGAGAAGAGTTTACAGACAGCAAGTATGTGCAGAGGACATAAGGTGGGAATGTGCTTAGCGTGTCCAAGGACCTGCAAGAAGAGCAGGGTGGCTGAGGCTGAGTGGGGGAAGGGAGAGTGACACGAGACGTGTTTGGAGAGCTGGGTGGGGCTGGACTACGTGGGGACTGCCAGGACACAGAAAGGAATCGGGGTTTTATTCTAGTGTACTGAGAAGCCACTGAAAATGTTTAATTAGAACAGTGACATGATCCCATTTGTGTTTTTAGAAGATCTGTCTTGGAGGGGTGTAGAAAGTGGGTCAGAAAGAGTGGAAGCAAAAAGCCCTCTAGGGGCTGGTAAGCAGTCAGTGCCCAAGAACATGGCGGCCAAAACAGGACTTGGCTACAGATTGGATGAGAGATGAAGGGAACAGGAAGAATTAGGGGTCCATTCACAAACCTTTTTTTCCCTACTATAAAGAGGGAAATAATCATAGTGATAACAGTTGCTCACAGCCCATTTTCATTTTATATTTTTATTTTTTAACCAAATATCACATTTATTCTTCACAGCAATCCTATAAGATACTCAGCATTATTCCCATTTTTACAGCTGAGGAAAGAGAGGCTCAGAAAGATTAAACCCATTACCTAAGGTAAAGCAGTGTATTAAAGGACTTGAATTCTGATCTTTGAGGATTTGCCAGTATGTCATACTACATTTCATAATGGCTTTAACTTGAATACACAGAAAGTACATGCATATATATAATATGTACACCTGCTTATGTATAGTTTGACTGATAAGTTTTTAATCTAAATGTTTTAGAAGTTTTGGCCTTTATGAAAGTCTGATTACAATAAGTCACAAGGGCATTTTGCATAGATGTGTTAGCTACTGCTGGTAAAGAAAGTCCAATAGTCACTGACTGATTTTGAAAAACTCAACCAGAATATAATGTTCAAAATCTTTTAACACCTCATGACTGGATCTTATAGTAGGCCTCAGAGAAATGGTGTTTACAAGTCAAATAATTCACTTCTAGGAGAGATTTATGATAGCTTATAGCTAATACATATGTTCCAGAAATTGGGCCTTAGTGAACACAGTTACAAATTAACTGTATCATGTGACAAATGCTTGATTTTTTCCTTTCTTAAAAATATGATTTCAAGGTCCCTGGCCTTCATTCTATCTTTTTTTTTCTGTTTATTTATTTATTTTTTAAACAACTTTATTGGAGTATAATTGCTTTACAATGGTGTGTTAGTTTCTGCTTTCTAACAAAGTGAATCAGTTATACATATACATATGTTCCCATATCTCTTCCCTCTTGCGTCTCCCTCCCTCCCACCCTCCCTATCCCACCCCTCTAGGTGGTCACAAAGCACCGAGCTGATCTCCCTGTGCTATACGGCTGCTTCCCACTAGCTAGCTATTTTACGTTTGGTAGTGTATACATGTCCATGCCACTCTCTCACTTCGTCCCAGCTTACCCTTCCCCCTCCCCATATCCTCAAGTCCATGCTCTAGTAGGTCTGTGTTTTATTCCCGTCCTACCCTGCATGACAGACTCTAGGTCCATCCACCTCACTACAAATAATTTCATTTCTTTTTATGGCTGAGTGATATATTCCATTGTATATATGTGCCACACCTTCTTTATCCATTCATCTGTCAGTGGACACTTACGTTGTTTCCATGTCTTGGCTATTGTAAATAGAGCTGCAATGAACATTGTGGTATATGACTATTTTTGAACTATGGTTTTCTCAGGGTATATGCCCAGTAGTGGGATTGCTGGGTCATATGGTAGCTCTATTTGTAGTTTTTTAAGGAACCTCCACACTGTTCTCCATAGTGGCCGTATCAATTTACATTCCCACCAACAGTGCAAGAGGGTTGCCTTTTCTCCACACCCTCTCCAGCATTTATTTTTCCCATTTTCATTTTAAACTTCACCAAATAATTTGGAGTCACCCCTTAAATGAAAAGTTAGCAAATATTAGACTATTAGACAATAATATGAGATTGCAGTGCTTTTCTTAGACTAACACTTAGTTAATATGAATAACTGTATCTGTTTTTATAAAATGTATATTACAGCATAATCTCTTCTTAAAACAGAAACCAATTACTTAGTGTTTTCTGCTAGGCTAGGTGCTCTCACTGTATTCACAGTCACCCTGTGACACAGGCATTACTGTCCCCATTTTAAAGATTGGGAAGCTTTAGTTCAACAGTCTCAGTGATGTGGCCCGTGTAGCACAGATAGAATGCAGGATCCATTAGGATTCAATAAATTACAAGTAACACAACTCAAATAAGTTAAGGCACCAAAGGGGATATGCGGGCGTTTGACAGAGCTCATGGCCCAGAAAACAGCAGAGTCCTAGGAAGACACTGGAGAAAGGACCAGCTAAAGATGCTTTTTAGAATCTTTTCTTTCATCTGTCATCTCACTTCCTTTCTGTATCTGTTTCATTTTATTCTTTCTCTGTGAGCTGGCTGTGTTTCTCCACATGTGTCTCCACTGTTTCTGCTAGGTTTCCTCTCCAGTCACCCAGGGAGGTCACATATTATTTTCACTTTCAATTCAAAAATCTCAGGAAAAGGAATCTGATTGGCCCAGTTTGGGAAAAGTACCCACTCTTAGTCCAATCAACTGTGGACAAGAAAACAGTGTGGTATCTTAACAAATGGCTCCCAAGGCGGCCCCTGGGGGTGAGGGATAGGGACAGTTCAGGGCATTCCTGGTGAGCTGGGAAGACAGTGTAAGGTGCACACGAATGTGTCAAGCCATGGTTTAGATTTCTGGACCAACTAACATGAGAAGTTGTTGGCTCGGTGGACATTCACTGTATTATCATGTTATTATTGGCAGTGTTTAGAGTTATATATACTTTTGTTATGACATTATCATGGCAAGGCTTTCAAAGACGTATAGAGGGCATTTTACCCAACACTTCTAAAATGTTGTGCCTTGTTTGTTAAAATTATAAATTCCTGCTAACAGCTTTGGCCAGCTTTATTTATTATTATTATTTTATTTTTATTAAAGAACTCTTTCACAAGGCAAGCTCTGTGAGTTAAATGGATGTAAATTATAAAATGTGAGAGGTAATTATTTATAATTTTTATTGAAAATATTCCAGATCTAGCTATTGCCAACTGCTGGTATGGATTTAGCATTCTGAAATTTAAACGGTAACTTTTGGCTCTTTTTTTGTCAGATACTTTGTGATTAAACTATTAAACTGTCAACCTAAGTTTAAGAAAAGACACTCCTTCACCATTTAAAAACCTATGCAAAGTAGTCTTCATTTTATGCACATATAAACCTGTGAAGCACTCACATGTTGGTTTTGGGATTTTAAACTTGGCAAATTACAGATTCTTATTTTTATATCTGTCACTGATGGCTCCAAACTGTAAATTGAAACCACGGGGTTTATCTGGCACTCACACCAAGCTAATGCTTTTCCTTTGCTTTAAATTAGCTGCTACTTTATGATTAAGAAAGATGCACAAGATGGCAAATAACATCAGAACAATAATATATCCAAATCACTGTCAAGTATACAAAGGCTGCTTGAATTTTTGGCTGTTTAAAAACCAAACACCTGTCCATCATGTTGTGTTCAAAAACTTCACAGCAAAAGGTGAACACACTAATGTTTTTAAATGTTCGTTTAGTTGAGAGGAAATCAATGAAAGGTAAAAACAAAAAGTCATTTCCATCTGAGTGCATGAAAGACCTCTCAGGTGTGAGCCTCCCTTCCTGAGTTGGGTGAAGCCGGAAACTATGACCTTGACATTTTTAGAGCTTGTTACTCATATATCCTAATAACTTTACAATAGAATCACTGCCAGATAAGAAAAAATTTAGGGTTAAGGGGTGTTGGAGTCCACAGAATTTAGATTCGAGGCTGGAGAATTAGTCTTTCTCTTAACCTAATCATGTCACCAAAATTAGGAACATCAGGGTACATGACAGTTTTTCTGATCACAAATAAAAGAAAATGACAGGACTGGGTAGTTTATCTTGTGTAAACTGTACAGTCCAGGACTCCTCAAATTTAAATAGGTTTGGCTATCAAGGCGCTAGGTTGGCATAAGATGCTCTTGGAACATGTTAAAGCATCTCTTGGTCTCAGAAAAAGACACTTTTCCTGCCGAGCTGTAGGTCCGTTGGAGTCCTTCAACAGTAGCTCTGCCCCACAGCTTTTGTGGTGATAAATGATCCGTTTCAAATAAATGAAATTACAGCCAACTCTGCAGAAATAATCACCTTTCTAAAAAAAGAGAGCCAGTTTGGGAGGGTCAAAAATGCACAAACAGTATGGTAAAATAAAGTATATGCTGCTCCTTTTAATGGAAAAGATTGCTACTGGTTACATTTGCCAAATTCAATCAGCCTGCCAAAAAGTCGAGGAATCTGGCAGGGGTTCTAGAGAGCAGTTCCATGTTTCATCTGTATTTCTTCTCTGTATTTATCTAGCTTCAGAAAATGCTGGGAATGTTTTTTCCTTCCGACTTGGCCCTTTTTGGAAACCACAGAAATACACCGGGCAACTTCTTGTAATTGTTTGGTTACTTACAGTGCTGTCAGTCTTTAAACTTGTGAGAAATAGATTGTTTCCATTGGAAATTTATAAAAAGCACCAACAAACGTTTGTTTCCATTTTCTGAAATTTATCTTGGGAGCAAAAAAGAAAAAAATCAATTTTATTAATTGGCAGCTACTGGACTCAATACACAAAGGCAGGAGGCCAGCTCATTATTTCTGGCCTCCAGCTGACCCAAAATAGTTTTCTCGTATAAGAAGCTATTCACAGATGCTAGACATAAGAATTAATAATAATAATGGTATTTCAGACTTCATGAATAAGTAGTTTTTGGCACTCAGAAAATATCTTCTGTTTTACCCTTGAAAACAGCAATCCTGTTACATACAAAAAGTAAACAGTGCTTGAATTAGCACGTTGAAGTCTTTAAGGTACCAAAAATATGCATGCATTAACATTCCCTTCTAAGGCTCCTTTTTTTCACCTCCTTCAGGATCAGTCGGTTTTTTTTTTTGTTTTTTTGTTTTTTTTTAAACACAAAACTCTTCAGTTCATAGAGGGTGTGATCTCTGTATTTTCCAACCCATTGATTGCCATGGTGTAAGATGTCTCCCTTTGAAACGTCTTTGGACACAAATTTAAAAGTATAGGTGCTCAACAAAAGTTACGTTTTTGAAATCAGCTTAATTATAGTGTATGCATATTTAAATTAGAACAACGATTTCTGTGGTTAAGGAGTGATCAAACATAATGGCTTATGCTTCTGGTTAACAAGTCTGGACTTGTTTATAATATCCTAGTTTGCAATATGCTTTCAGTTTTTCAATCGCTTCATTCTCTAGGTCTTTGTTTACCTGTGAGTAAAAGTAAGAAAAATATTTCTAAAGTTTAAGCTAACATTCTTTATAACCCAAGTTTAAAGTCTGAATCCCTGAGGAGGAAAAAAAATCAGAAAAGCACCCCTAATGCTCCATTTACAGCAAGGAAAACCGACGTGCAGTTTGAGGGGGTCTCTTTACAATGTGCGGCTTAGTATTTATTCCTCTGCTTATCGTAAGAGCTAACTTAAAATGTGCACACAAACTACTGGAAATGTTGATATTTTTCACTAGACCATGATTTTCCGATTGGGGGGAAATCTGATCAAATTTCTGTGAAATTAAATTTCTAAGGTATTTTTTCTTAGATGGTCACTTGCCAATGAAACTACACTTGTCAGAATGTTGACCCAATATTTTTCATTCCAATTTGCATGCAGAGAAGTAAAAATGAAAGCCTCTTTGAATCTTGTCATCTTTGCCAAAGAAGGGTAGAAACACTCATCCAAGATGTGTTGCTGGTCACCTAGAGACAGGTCTGGGAGAGCCACCCACGCGAGGTCAGAGGGCAGCACAGGTGGAAATGTGGTGTCCTCCCTGTGACCGGGAGAGGCAACAAAGTTGCTGGCTTGCTTACAGTGAAATTGTGTGTGGACAACAAATTATCCTATATCTATCTGGACATACACCTTTCTTGTGCCAGAATATGCCCTCAGCTTTGCTTGTACAAGTCCTGGAAATCCTCACAGTGGGACTGTTTGGGACCTGGAAGGGGGCACTCAAGAGCCTAACTGAAGCCACACTGGGTCCAACTTTTTTCTGCAAAACCAGGGCAAGTCCCCATGTACGTATATGTGTATACATATATACATATATACATTTTACATATCTGACAAAGGACTTGTAGTATTCAAGTTACGTAAAGAATTCTTACAACTCAATAAGAAGATAACAGCTCAATTAGAAATTCACAAAATCTCTGGACGCTTCAGCAGAGATATATGGATGGCAAACACAAGTACATGAAAAGATGCTCAATACCACTGGCCGTCAGGGAAATGCAAACCAAAACTTCATGAGACACAACCACATACTTATCAGAACGGCTAAAATTGAAAAGACTGACAGTAGTAAGTGCCGACAAGGATGTGGGGGAGCCAGAACCCTCCCACACTGCTGACAAAAATGCAAAATGATACAGGCCCCCCACCCCCGGAAAACAGTTTGCCAGCTTCTCAGAAAGTTAAGCATGCCACACAGCCTTGCACCTCCACTCCCAGGTGCCTATCCAAGAGAAACACGAAAATGTGTATACACACAAAGATGTCTCTGTGAATACTTTCAGCAGCATTATTCATAGTCACCCAAACATAGAAACAGTCCAAATGTCCCTCAACAGGTGAGTGGATCAACAACCGTAGGTGCCTTCGTACCGTGGAATACTACTCAGCAACAAGAAGGAACAAACCAGTGACACATGCCACAGCACAAACAAGTCTCAGAAACACTGGGCTAAGTGAAAGAAGCCCCAGGCTGAGTCGTGACTCACTAAACTATCCTCATTAGGTGTGACTTTTATTAAACTGGTCCTCCATGCTTCAGCACCATTTCAAGTTTTAGCTCTGCTAACTGTTCAATTAAATTAATAATAGATTAATCAGAACTTAATTATTAATCAATCGATAACCCTTATCATTAATAATTAAATGAAAACCACTAGTATGGCTTACCCATATTTTTCATATCCATTGAAATCCTAAGAGAAGTGATGTCCTGTCATAAAAAGAATGATGTGGTAGTGAGCCATGAAAACAAGGATCCTGACAGCATGTAGGCACTCAAACTGCCACAAGCCATTTTGCAAGAATGAGAACATCAGAATTTTCTGATGTACTTTTTATAGGCTATAGCCAGTGATTTGTATGCAAATTTAGGTAGGTTTTGAAATCATTTTAGGTGGCATAGATACATAATACATATAATTTAGACAGATATCCCAAAGTTAGTTCATTAATGCAATTTAGAAAATGGATAAATCTGAGGGAGAAACCTACTCACTAAATAAATAGCACAGGGTACAAAGAAATGAGCTTGTGTTTGGTGCCAGACTAGAGCTGGGTTTGAGTCCTGGCTGTGGGTACAGCTTCAAGCCCCCCAGCTTCCCTAGCTGTGTCTTCACCCCTTCTATAAGGATGATAACACAAAGAGGATGAGAGGAGAAGAATGGATGTATGGAGAGAGATGCATGCATATAAAGAGCCTGACTGACGGGGGTGTATCCAAATGCAGCTGCTGTTTCCATCAGGAGCAGAGTCCTGCCAGGCCGGGTGGATGCTGTGAGTGGGGGGTAGGCGTCTTTCTGAAGTGCTCCTGCCTGGAACCAGGTCCCCTTTCCGTGCGCTGAACCGATTCAGACAGCAGCTCTCAAGGCCTCGGCCTCCACGTTTTCAGTGTAGACAAGAATCTGAGGTGCTGGCTTCCAGCAGCATTTCTCCTGAGGGGCTGAGTGCCACGTGGATGGGCCCTGCATCCTTGGCGGGATCTGACGCTCCGCAGGGAGGCTGCTGGCAGGTCCGTGCCACCCTCGAGAGTGGCTCGGTCCTCCTGCGACTTGGCCAGGGCGCGGGCCACACTCCTGTCTGCATCTGTGACTGTGCTGGTGCGGCCACTCCTGCACCCAGGCTGTGTGCTTTGTTGGGACCTGTGACCGTCGTAAACTCAGAGCACATCCGAGGGTCACTGCGGGGGGAGGCTGAATGATACAGGATACTCCAAGTTTCTGTCTATAGCCACCAAAACCTTTCTGTTGAAACAAAAGCTCTCAGGCACTTTCTTCAGAGGCCGTGTGACTCAGCTGTGTGTCCTGTGAATGCAGAATTTGGATTGTCTGGATGATTAAATGGGAGACTCACTGGGAAGCCTTGTCCTGTGTCCACCCTGATTCAGCCTTTTCTGCGAGCAAATTCTCCTCAATCTGCCCTTGCACCTTCTACAACACTACGTGGTTTCCTTTGCTTTGAGCAGGACCTTGCGTAATCCCAGAACCCAACCCGAGTCCTGCCTGCCTCTCTGCCACCATCCGCGCCCCCCCCCCGCCCCAGCCTACCTTGTGGCACGGATGGCTAAGGACGGTTTCAGCACAGCCCAGAATACGGTTCTCAGCCTCCCGACTCTCGCTGTGACCCCGGGGCTAAGTTCTCCGGGATGGGACGTGTGAAGCAGTGATGTGGGCGACTTTGTTTCTTGCCCCCCCGTCAAGGATGCCAGCGTATCCCTGGGTCCCTCTCCTAACTCGAAGGCTGAGGGGTAGAGGCCACTGGGGCAGCTTTGGACTCAGAGTTTAGCCAACACGTTGAAGATGGCAGGGCCGTGCTACCGGCCCTGGACCATCTGCAGCGTTACACAAGGGAGGACAAACTTCTAGGTTGTTTAAGCCACTAAATTTGGGTAAGGGTTAGGGTTAGGGTTTGAGGGTCTTTGTGTGAAAACGGTTTGTCCTGGACTCAAACGAATATACTCATGGGACATGGCTTGGTGGCGAGCGTTGTCTACTTTTGTGTGAAGTAAGCCTGCTCTCCGGGGCCAGCCACCAGCCAGGATGTCCGAGTGGAGAGCAGGGCGGGTGAGGGGCCGGCCGCCGCGTCTCTGCGGGCGCCTCTGCGCTCGGCAGGTCCCTGTCCGGTGGGCCCACCGTTCCTCCTCTGCCTCGCGTGCCACGCAGATCCCCGCACCACACTGTGCTGGCCACGTCCGTCTTTCAGGCTTCAGATGCACTCTTCTTCCTCGGGGATGTCTGCTTCTAGCCCTGTCCCCATCTGTGCGCTCCTAGGACTTGTATGTCTCTTCTTCCCCCCGCTGTCATGATGGAATTGTTGGTTTCAGGAGACTGCGGCTCCTGACGGCAGAAGCCCCATGCCTGTCTCGTCCACTTCGGCACTCCCAGGCACAGTTCGTGCCATGAAGCAGAACATAGTAAATATTTGTCGAATGGAGCAATGAACCTCTCCCCATTATCAGTCCTGCCACATAACATAATATCCAAATATCAAAATACTCTGCAAATGTGAAGGCCAAATAAAAAGTATTTGACAGAGGGAAACATGTTACAATATTTTTCTTCTGCACAGCCACAGAGCTCGAACTGTTTAAGTTGTGGACAATATAGAAAAGGGCTGAGTTCCTCTGATGCAGTTGGTTTTCAACTCTATATTTTCCCCGCTGCTACAGAAGTTTAATTTTTCTCTTTGATTTTTTTTTTTTCAGTTTGTACCCTGCAAAAGTGAGGTGATAAATACAGGCAATCATTGCAAAGTATGACTATTGCTGGGTGCTAATGTTTTCAAATTGCTGATGATTTTTAGGGACACCACAAACTGGCTGCACCGTCAGAAGCATTTGGCAGTCATAACTGGCAGCAGGAAATCAGACTGTAAATTTAGAAGTCATTGCACCATGTTTGGGAGTGAGCCTGAGTCACCTCCAAATATGTCATGGTCACGTAGCTGGGGGTTCGGAGTGAATTTAACTGCCCTCTATTATGTATTTTGTGGTACATAAAAAACTGCAAAAAGCATGGCTGGGCAATGGAGAAAGCTAGTCTGTTGCATTTAAGGTAAAAATTTCATCACAGATTCCACCTGCCACTGCCAAGTTGGCAAAGCCATTTTGCACTGACACTTTCTTCTCATACCCTCAAACTTTATTGAAATAATTTAAAAAATTATTTCTATTATTTATTCCTCTAATGCTCATTAGGATGATTTTCACAGCAACTGCCTATGTCAGAGTAAACTGACAGGCTCAAAAAGAGATGTTTAGTTTTACTGCGTGAGAGCCTTAACATACCACTGGCTCATGGAGAATAAGATTCACACTGTTAACGCATCCTCTTGAAATGCATCATTAAGTCGTTTTGCCTTATGTATGAAGCAATAAAGCTGGAGGGGAAAAATTAGCATTGCTGGTTACCTGCTTTGGGTAAAATCCATGAAATGTGCTCACAGATAAACTTATGGGCTCCTTGACTGCCCCAAAAGGGGCAAACTGGTCATTATGTAGATTTCTAGGGCATTTGTGACAAAGTTCTACACCAAAGCAATTCAAAAGAAGCGTGTGTGTGTGTGTGTGTGTGTGTGTGTGTGTGTGTGTG